>NW_026526655.1:85878800-85883800 GCF_024362965.1 Panthera pardus | reverse complement strand
AAAAAGAAGAGATAAATGATTTATGAACAGCCCTTGAGGAGTCCCAAATATCAGAACAATCTAAACAAGCAATGAAGTCATGTCTCACCATATAGGGTCAGGAGGACAGCATCCATCACCTTCACAGGCCAACAATACCTCACAACCTTTAGGGTTCTCGCTCACAAATAGTAGTAAATACTTTTAAACTAAATAAATAACCGCTGTCAAGTTCACTTACAGAAGCAGGATGCCATCTTTTCCAGGGCTATTTTAACTAGGATATCCATTCCCATAGCCACTGTGCTGGTATCCCACTCCTACCGGCGCCCCCCCTGTTTCACAATCCAGGTAAAAACAATTCATAACAAAGTTGGTTTTTATATCTGAATTCAGAGTGGCTCCTTTCACCCTGTTCCTTCTGGCTGACCTTCTGATAATCAGAATTAAGTCCATTAATATGGACATTGTGCTGCCTGCTCCTCACCTAGCCCTCCCCATTTCTAAATCCTCAGGATTTTCCTCTAAATTTTTCTCTCAAGTCTAGTAAGTGGATATTTGCCTCGTGTAATTACGGGGGAAAATTTCCCCCACAGAATACTCTTGCTACAGAATGGCCAACACCGGATGGGTTTACCCCCATTTACATTGGGAAGTAAAATAAGCTTATTTTCCCATTTGTTCTCGTTTGCATCCTTTGCCCACCATTGGAATAAGAGAGCTTAATAACATAGCTTTGTCTCTGCAAAGAGGAGATTCGATTTTGTATAATAACTAATGTATACTGGTTTAAATGAGGGTCATTGGGCAGAATACATTAGTCTAGTGTCTATTTTTGAACTTAACGATACATATTTTTTTATTCAGCATTCAAAAGCATTGAAGCGCCTACATAAGGTAGCAAAGTTCTATTCCGTCCTTACGTTAGGTCAAATAAGCCACCCCTTGCATGAGTCTCAGCAAAATTTTATACATGTACTGGAGCTACATGGCTGGCAGAAAAACAGACAGTTACTTCAAAACCACAAAGAAGTGGGAGCCCAAAGAATTCCTTTCGGCAATTCAATAAACAAGAGGAAAGATGTACTGTTTGCTGGCTCAAAATAGACACTAATTTTACATCTGTCTCTGAGGCACAGCAAAAAGCCAACTAAAGAGCAGTAATAAATGTCCAAAAACAGCATCAGTATCCAAAACTCTCCTAGTAATCTTCAGAGGAATTAATTACAATTCTGTGTAACAGTTGCATTGGCAAAACGCACCCATAATTATATACAGGTACTGTACTGTATTGCAGGGAAATTTGCCATGTGATACCATGTTTACATGATAATTGATGGATAAGATAAAACTATTTGCATATGAAGTGCATATGAATTATTGGCATGGCTCACCATTTTATGTGGAATCATATTAAAGTTTCATTTTCTCTAAAACTGTATGTGTAATATGGGGTTACCAAAGGGTATAAAGCTGATACTTAAATTTGCTTTATAGCAAATGGGCCTGGAAAGATATATCTGAATATGTATTACTAAAAACCTATATTTAAAAGGCTTCCTAGTTTATCTATAATAAGCATTATTTTCACTTCACCAGATTGCATTATATTAAATCCTCTCTATTCTTCCTCCTAAGTAAACAATACTCTAAATTATATCACTATACCAATTAATTTTACAATCATATGCAAAACAAATAATGGCTTCTCTTTATTGTCTATTGATACAACTTTTTTTCTTTCAGATTTTTGTATTCTGGTGACATGTAACAGAACAGTAGCAGAACGTGACATTTTTATAATGTCCATACCTGCTGGAAAATTTCAGCATTTGCAAAAATGGCCTATCATAGCATTTAAACATTGCTGATAATTAGCTTGACATTTGAAATACCAGAACTGTTGTTTTGAAGATGCCCTATACAATGTTACCTAACTAACCCCTTTTCATACTTATATGCTTTCTCTACATTATTCTGTCAGTTACAGTACAAACAAGATATCAGTTGCTAATGTATTAACATGAAAAAGAACTGATGTTAAGGGGCGATACTTCATCTTCACCAGAAGCAGAAGTTTTTTTGATGTAAAGGAAAATTACATACGCAGACTGTAGACAGTTAGTTGTTAATAAGGCGGTCAATAATGATTTTCTAGAACCCCATTCAAGCTAAGTGTGCCAATAAGTCTTTCAATGCCATCGTCAAACATTAATTAAATACCTACAACGTGGTAAGTCCAGATGGATGTGCTATTCTCACCTCAGGAAGCTTACTACCTATTTGGAGAATTAGAATCATAACACTGTAGTGCTAGAAAGACAAGGGAAGTCAACCCTCCACATGTGATAAGGGAGGTCAGATAGGTACAGGGAGGTCCAGTGACTTATCTAAGGCCCTGCAGCCAGATGGTGGCAAAGCCAGTGCTAGAAAGCACATCTTCAAGCATACAACAGCCACACAAAAATATACATAATACGACAAATTCCCAATGAAGAATCCAATCTAAATGTAAATGCCACATGATCAGAGTAAGGAGATGAAAATTCCTGGGACTTTTGGGGATTTTCATGATGTACAATGGGGATCGTTGCTTAGTTTTGAATTGTTTTGATGATTGTTACTTTCGTGGATCCCCTTCATTTGAGTTATAGCAGCCTATCCATTCGATCAACCAGAATCTAACAATACATCCATATTTCCCACAATAATTTGGGAATGATAGAAATAAAGAGGTAGTTCCCAGAATTACGAGCTTGAAGACCCGTCTTCTCGTCCTAGTCCCACTATGTAATCAGCTGCGTGGCCTTGGCCTGTCATCCAAGGAAACCTGGTACAAATGGGTAAAAATAATGATAATAGGTTCCCTGTCCGTGAAGTTGCCACAGGAGCCTACTGACTTTTACACGTGATGGCAACTTTGCGAGGTATAAAACACTGATCACTGCTGAAGTGGTAACCAAGATGGGACCATTGCTCCAGTGTCCCCTTTTGTCTGTTCTTGCAATGTGTGATAGCTATAGGCGAAAAGAGAAGATCTGAATACAGGCCAGTCACAATACTGGTGTTGGCCCTTCATTCAAAAATCGATTTGCAGAAGCGTCCTCGAGTAGCAGCTCCGTGATGGGCAAGAGTATGCTGGATCCTTCGGCCAATACTTGGTATGGACATGTAACCTTACTTTAAAAACGTCTCTTCTGATGATAGGGCTTCAAGTTTAAAAGAAACCCTTTGGAATTTTATGAGTCATTTGGTTTCCTGAATCTCTTAGATGCGTGGAGATCATTTATATTTGAGCCAATGGATTAATGGCCTAGTTGCTTTCTTGAAATACCCTTATGTGTGGTTAAGTGTTGGCAGACATTTTAAGACTCTTCACTTGAATGCTACTAGCCCTCTATCCCTCCCCTTCTTCCCAAAGTTCAATTTCCAGGTACTATGCTCCTGAAGACAGGATGTGGCAATTTTTCCAGAATTTTTATCCAGTGACTCATTTTTCCAGGGAGGATTTCTCATCGATACCCCTTCTTGATCACAGTTAACTTGCTACCTCTGTATGTGGATGGATAAAGATCATAGGACTAAATTCAAGGGTCAATATCTCATTTGATAATGGGAGGGGAGGGTGTCTCATGACAGATAAAACAAAACAAAGCAAGTTCAAACAGAAATGTTCTTCTGAATTTGAATACGTGTCACTGAAATGCATGAGCCTTAATTTCCTGCTTTAAAAATGGGAATAACTTTATCACTCAGGGAGGCAAGATTAATTAATGCTAGAGAGAAGGGATCATCCTAGTTTGAGATATCCCCACGGAACATGCTCTCCAGCACAAAACACTGTTACAAAAGAACAGCTATGAACATACCAAAGTCAGCCTTTATACAAACTAGCTTGGTCACTTTAATTTTTTATCCCAGGAACATTCAAAGGCATTAAACCCGCATTATAAATTAATGAGTTGTAAAATGTCAGCTGATAAAACAAAAGCAGTTTTGAATGTAGGGATAAAAATGTTTCCATTTGAGATTAGCTATGTAAAAAATATGCATATTGAGTGAAATGAGAGAAGAATTTCTGCAATCCCACGGTTCCAATGTGGAGGGGCCAGTTCTGACATTCTTTCAACTTCCTATTATGGGAACACCTTGGGATGATGGCAGCCACCCATCCCCTCTGGAAATGCAGTCAGCTTCCCTGTACCTGGAGGAATCTTCCAGTTGCAGTGTGGCAGTGATTAAAAAAAGGTTAACATTTCCATAAATTTGCTGGGGCTCTGGATAAGCTCCCACAGGCAGGTAATAACGTCTTAGTTATGTACCTTTATTCCTGAAAACCTCTTCCTTAATAAAGGAAATATAAAAATAATGGCAAATGAAAATAAAAGTAAGGATCCTCCTTTCCCCCAGACTACCATGAAAATACATATTAGTCAGAGAATTCACAACAGTAAATTCAGTTGTCTTTCAAGAAGACACCATAATCCTAGGTTGTAATGTTTTCAGTGAAATGTAGGCCCACCCAAAGACTTAATAGCTCTTTATTTATTTCTCTACAAAAGTAGACATAGTAGGGTTTTCCTCTATATCTACAAGTCGTAATGGTTTCGATCACCTTACTTAACTCCTACCAAAGGAGGATTTGTATTGATCATTGTATTGATGTTCAAACACACATGCCCCTGGCCTCTCCTTTCATTGAGTTTTTGTAGTTGTAGTTTCTGTCCCTTAGAAATTTCCTCCACTTCACCGGCCGTCCACATCTACAATAGGCTTACACTCTAAGGATATAGTATTTAGCTAAACTGTATTCCAGAGCACAAGTCAATAATTCCCTCTGATGGCCAAAGAAATCTAACACCTTCACCAGCGAGCCCAGTGTGATGGCACACTGAGGGAAGGTCCCCTATACACAAATATTTTTGTTTGTATTGCACATCTACTTGCCAACAATTCCACAATGTTTTATTAAATACATCAAGTGAATATGTGTCTCTCAACAATATGTCACAAGGAGAGAA
>NW_026526655.1:85866300-85871300 GCF_024362965.1 Panthera pardus | reverse complement strand
AAGGGCTGACGAGATGGAAACGCTCCTGGAATCCTGACAGTAAGTAATATTTTGCAATTAAAACCTTTGCGAATGGTTAATTGTCTAAAACAACAATAGCAAAATTGAGAAGACCCCTTATACTTTCCTACGTAAAGGAAATTTCGATCTAAGAATTTATTTCACCTCTGGGTTCATCAGCCCCTGCTTCTATCCTTCTATCATGTCTTTCCTCTTTTCTTCTTCTTCGTCTTCTTCTTCCTTTTTTTTTTTTTTTTTTTTTTTTTTTTGATCAGAGGCATGAAAGAGTGAGTAAGTGTGAATGCTTAGGTACCTGGGGTATGGAAAGGTGGTAATTAGCACAGCAGGATAATTGATGTGTAGATTGCAGCATGAACAAATGCTTTGACTTGTTTGTTCTTCTCACTCTTCTACATTCGTTCTGTCTCTCCCCCCTCTGCCTCTCTCTCTCTCTCTCTCTCTCCTTTAAAACCCAACCTAGCTAATGAACACCTTACCTGCTTAGTTAAGCTGATTACGGATAGTCGTGAATCTAAAGGAAGCGCCCTAGCTTCGTGGAAGACACGCAGGTGGTACCTTTTGCTCTCAGTTGCAAACCAAGACCTACCTCTCTTCCTCCCTCGAGAGCTTCCATTTTACAGCTCCCCACAGAGACAGAACAATGCCATCCAACTATATACAGAAGAACAAAAAGCCCCACCACCCCCCCTTTTTGGGGGGGAAAATAGACATCAGAACCAGAGAAAATTCCTTATAATCTTACCTGATTATAATTACTGGTAGCTTTGCCCTTTCAATGGTCTCGTCGGCCCCAAAACTTACTAAAGTGAAGTCATTAAAAATAAATTTAAAATGTATCCATGCTTTTGCTTTCCAGGGGAGTTTGTTGCATCAGCGTCTCAGAGGAGGTAACGTATGTGGGGATCTTCCATACACGGCGCCATTTCCCTCCCTCACCCCCTCTTCCTCCTTCTTCTCTTCTGAAAATTAAGTGCATCAAGTTCTAACTTTTACACAGGCAGTTAAACGAGGCCTGGCCCACCTACCTTGGAGCGAGCCTAAACACCCTAAACACACCTGCACCGGGTGAGCGATACAATTTCAAATATTCATATGATGCTCTCAGGAGACTCCATGCTCCAACTCCTTTCTTTTTCCCAGAGACGCCCTAGATCAGGGGCCAAAGGATACTGAAGCATTCCTTCCTTCCTTTCCATATCCGCCCTTCTTTTCTCCAACCTAGTCAGCAAGCAATTTAGCTGCTTAGTTAATGCAGAAAAGATACATATATATTTCATTTCTGGGACTGTTTTTGCAGAACCTGTTACATTGTATAGCTTCAGCAAAGCGCTGGATCTTTAGATCAATATTCATTCATGCCCAGTGCTCTTTACTATGGGTCTTCCCAGATCCCAGGGTATTTTAATGATCATTAATCAATTTACTCTCCTTTTTTTTTTTTTTTTCTCCTCTCAAACACTTCCACATCTGAGTTTGTCTGATGACTCATAAGGGCACCGTACCAAAGATTAAGGATTAAGTTTAATAACTGTAAATTTCAGAGAACTGATTTTCAAGTGTGATAAAAGTTGAAGCACTTTGGTGTTTACAAGATACCATACTTCTCTAAATGTCACCTCCTAAGTTCTTCAATCCCCTGTTCTGTTTTACATGCGAGCATTTCTCTGGCTGCTGAGCATCTGGTCAGTAATCGCCTTAACCTTACAAAGAAGTGGGTTCCGGCGGTGTTGGCCTCCCCTGCTCTCTGCAACGGTAACAGTGGAAATAGGACCGGAAAAATGAACAATTCGCTTACGAGAAAGGAGAGAAACTTTACAGAACTGACTCTTATTTGCTTGCCCCCCAAAATATATTATGGTAGTTATATTCTTTCTTTGACGGCTGGATTTTGTTTATGGTCATCAAATACACCCTTTGTTGTTTTTTTTTATGATCATCCCCTCCCTGTCTCCATGTTACTTCCATCTTGTTTATTCTTCACAATAGTATACTTTTGACTAGAAAGGAACACGTTTTTTTTCCACAACTCTCCAAATCCTTCTCCCCATCTATGTTAAAGATAAACTAATAAGCCATAAGAAAAATGCACCAGACCACCTGGACATACTGAGGCCATTTTATCCCTTGAAGCACGGTGACCCTTACCTAGTAGCAGCTGAGTAAGGGATTCCAGGTTTATGTGCCCTTCGGACAGGCCCATTTGGCCTCCCTAATGGGCCAATTCCAAAAAGGAAGTGAAAAGAGAGGAAACAGCCTTGTACTAGAAGCTGGAAAAGCTCAGCAGTGCAAGTCCTCCTATCTCTCCTACATTTTATGTTTCCGTAAGCTCTGGGGTCTGGCTGTCTAAATTTGAATTTTCACTTTTCTACTTACTAACTTGTGACTTTGTGCAAGATGTTCAACCTGCTTCAGTGTCTTCCTCTACTGAACGGAGAGATAAAGACAGGATCTACCTCACTGGGTAGTTGTAAAGATGTAGATGAATCCACACACGCAAAATACCCAGAGCCCGGCACTTGCGAATGCTAGGTGGTATTATTATTAATGTTATTATTATTGTTTGCTAAGTGCAGAGAAAGTTTTAGGTGATGGTGGCTTCTGTGTGTTTCTCTCATGTAATAAATAATTTTGTGATGGGATCCTGTAATAATTCACAGTACTCATGCTGACCCAGTAATATTTTTGTTCTTTCTCTGGTTCTAAGTTTGGCAAAGGGCAGTGGAGGGCATTGAAAGATCTTAACACGTAGGCACAGAACAACAACAACAACAACAACAAAATTAGGTGTTTGGAGATACTGCTGTGGGAAAGGGGCATCCCAGGCATGAAACAAGTGACTAGAATGTGGTGCTGTCCATCGTATAGAATTCCATTTTGCAGAACAAGCAGCCAAAAGTTCTAGATGATAAGGGGCTTGTTGGAAGTTCGCGCAGCTAACTGGTGAAATTGAGTTTTTCAGTTTTCATCTGTCTGACCTCAAAATGCAACATCTCCCTGAATGCTGCATCACACTTTCCGAAACCTTGCACGCAAGGTACGTGCTAAAAAGAGATTTTATGGGTTTTGACATTTATGTTGCACACATTCAAAAGAGATAAAAATAGACTCCATGCTGCTGATATAATTACTAGAGGCTATAAAAGCCATGCAAAAATCTGGAGAGGGGGTGTGGGAATAGTCGGGGGAAGAACATAAACAAGGGAGCAGTGACACAAACTAGGACAACATACTGTCCTTAATTCCTTCGCTAACTCCCCACAGTCCTGGTAGAGTCCTACCACAGAAGATCCAGCCTTCATTTTGAACTTGGAAACCTCCCCATTCGCAGGCAGTGGCAATGCCAGCAAGCCACAGGTGGGCACCGCGTGAGCAGGTGAGAAATGTGACTGGAAAGGGGAGGATGAGGATTTGGTGCCCCTAAAAGAGCCCATCAATCCTAATTATCCTGCCTGTGCGCGCTGCTTATGTCGTACTTAGGTATTTATTTTTTAGTCGGGAGGTTTAGGAGAGTTTCAGACGAACGAGCGTCCATGCCTTGGAAATCCCAGAGAAGAAAAGTCAAGCAGCACCAGGAAGAGAAACTGGCTGAGCTCTCAGCCGGCCTGCCCTGTGGTAAGGAAGCCACAGTGGGGTGAGCTGCCCTCACTGCCAGGGGCAGCCGACAGACAGCAGCTTCTCTGCTGCAGATTGAGAGAAACCTGACATTGGCCTCTCGCACTGCACCTCAGAAGGAGGCAGGCTGCCGGGGACGCAGGGTGTGGGCGTCTGGGTAGCATGAGAACACAGGAGACAGGGAGAGCTATTCGGGAAGACGTGCTCGGTGGTTTCCTCTGGGCTCCTTGCTTATTACCACCCTGACTTTTGAGATGGGAGCTGAAACCCACACTAGCATAAGGAACATCAATGACAGGTCCCCCTCTCCTCCAGCCACACCAAGCATCCCTAACAAACAACACTACTAACCAAACCCGCCCACACCTATAGTAAGTACATCTTTAAAAACCCGAATAGCTGCTGCTAGCGCAGGCTGTGGCTACAATTCAGACCCAGCTGGATTGAGCACAAGGTGAAGTTTGGCCGTGAAACTTTGTATCTTCCCTTCTGGATCAGAACAAAGGTGGATGCCTTGACACAGACTTGGTGGCCGTTTTGAGAGCTGGCCTTGCTTCTGACCATTCATGTGGTCACCACGTCCTTCAGCTTACAGTGACCGTGAAACCAAATTCATCATTCTTGACGAAAAGGACAAAAACTGGGCTGAAATGATCTGCTAAAGGTTACAAACTGACTCGAGTAAGGATGAAAACATGTAGCACTTAACGAGTCCAGTTGAGTCAGGGATTTGCAT
Organism: Panthera pardus; assembly: GCF_024362965.1. Taxonomy (NCBI): domain Eukaryota; kingdom Metazoa; phylum Chordata; class Mammalia; order Carnivora; family Felidae; genus Panthera; species Panthera pardus. Next base: position 85,866,931 of record NW_026526655.1, on the reverse strand, counting down.
AAGTCAGAGTCAGAAGAGTTGTCAGACTTTTGCAGTGTTTCAGGAAAGGGCAGGTGACCTTTGGCATTTTGGACACAGAGTCTTTCTGATGAGATATTTTAGGGTGGCGTGTAAGAGACTCCAGTAGTAAGTGATGTTGTATCGATTGTAGGGACTCCAGGGGGAAATATACTAATTTTACTTTCAAATCTTTAAAAAGTGTGTGGATAAGAATTATGTGTTACTTATAGCAGATCTGAGTCTGGTGCATTTTTCCAAGTTAGCTCCTTCCCTAGGCAGTGTTCCTGGGTCTCTGGAGTGGATGAGAGGTTTAGAAACTGGGAGTAGGGAGTCACGGAAAGGAAGAGATGAGGAAAATGCACAGGGAAAAGGGACATGCAAAATAAAACACATTTAAATTTGTTACTACGCATGAGATCATATTTCTGGCACTTTGCAGAGGTCTTATGGAAGCTGTTAGTTCCAATATAGAAATACTAGCGTGAGTAAATTGGTGTTAAATTTAAATTTACTTAGGAAGTAATAGTCTATCTACATTCCTTATAAGATTCTCTCAGGTAAATTGGGGAAAGAGAATTCCATGGGAGAAAAGATGTTTCTAGTATTTAATCCACTGTTTCCCAGTCGAAAT
>NW_026526655.1:85816300-85861300 GCF_024362965.1 Panthera pardus | reverse complement strand
GACTCTTGCAACTCCTTTCAGAAGCGGACAGTTCAATGATAAGTGTGTGGGCTTTTTTCTTTTTTTTTTTTTTTTGAAGCTTAAAAAAAGCTCTTTATAAATCTCTCTCTCTCTCTTTTTTTTTTTTTTTTTTTTTGGCTTCTTTCATTTCAATTTTCCTCAAACAACTGCAGTGGCAATTGGACAAGTTCGAAAGTTCTCATTTCTTTCCTTCCTGGACCAGTCCTGACTACTCCTGTCCTAGTTCATACTGGTTCAAACGGGACTTTTTGTAAAATTCTTCAACATACTATGTATTTGGTTTAGAAAAAAAATCATTACACAGAATATAATAATTGATGCCGTAATATGGTTGGTTGGGATTATCCAATAGAATTCCTTGAAGTAACTCTAATCAAGCCTTCTTCTTGGGTCAGAAACACCTCCCTTCCCCCCACCTTGGACCCAGATCCTCTCTTGCATAGTCATCGTACAGTGGCCAGGGCTTAAGCTCCAGTACTGTATGAGAATGCAAACACGCAGATTTCACAATCAGATGACACCGAGACGCTTGCTGTGCCAGACTCTCTTTACTGACTGTTCTCTCATCTTGGGCCAGCCTAGGGATCTGAGAACCTGCTGCAGTTAGAGAGAAGCCACCTGACGGCTAAGTCGCCCTCCTGTCTATTCTCAATTATCCCAGCAGCACAACCACCGCCACCAGCCAGGGTTTCCCACCATTGTCTTGGCCAGAGAGGCGTCCCTCACGGGGGGGTATGTTTGTACATAGAAGAAAATGCACTGTCTCTACGGGCTATATATAATAGCTCCATTCCCAGGGTCACGTGTGTGCCTTAAAACTCTTTTCTTCTCCTGTGTTTGGGAGGCCAGGTTGATTATGTAAGAATGCCTGACATTTGTGCATTATTCTACCAACAGCAGAGCCCAGTCATAGCCATTTTCCACTTGCTCCTCATAACAGTCCTTTGACGGAAGAAGGTGCAATTATCATCATCATGGTTTTATAGATGAGTAAACCGAGACTCAAATTCTTAATGGACTTCCCCCTAAATTACCTTTAGGGCAGAATCTGGATCTGGTCCCTGCCTCCAGATCCTGTCTGACCCCACATTCTACCTGTGCTCTTTCTTGTCACCTCTGGGATACAAATGTAAGTCAGCACACAAAAGCCAAGACAGAATTTCTAACTATTTAGCAGCATACGGTAACATAGGTGTAATACTCATCTCGTTCATCTGATTTAGTGGACACATCCGTGCCCAGGCAAAAACGAGAAATGGAGAGAAGGGGAGAACTAAGCCAAGGTTGGGAGCAACTGAACTAAAAGTTGCAGAAAAACCAAATAAGATTGGAGGAAGAGCACGTGGTCTGCAACATGGCAAACATGTATCAATGGATTAAGTGATGCCCATCGTTGTGGAATGGAAGAGGTTTCATCGTGTTTGAAAGTTTTTTTTAAATTTTTATGTTTTTAAATAACAATAACTCACCAGTTACATGTTGGTCTTCTACCGTAGTCACTCTCATCTCCCAATGTATTTGAACGTAAACTTCAAACGGATTCCACAAAAGACTAAATAACTCCTATACGTAACTTTCTGGCTGACATTTTTTTCTGTCTCAATTAATGTTTCTTTGAGGGTTTGAGGTTGGGTATTCGATTAAATGTACTATTCTTCCCTCGGTCATGAGAACGCCATTGGAGTGTTAATGCCAAGACTAATTTAGAGAACAGATACGTAACGTCACGGATTCTGTAACGTACCTGGGAAACTGAGTCCCTTATACTCTGTAAGAATTTGACATCCGTCCCCTTTTGCTTATGTTTGTGGGCTGTTTTCACTGGTTCTTTAATGTCATCACGCATACACATCACCACCCCCATACCACATACTACTTCACATTTTCAGGCATTTTTATTTACTAAAATCAAAGGGGGGGTATCAATTAAACATGATTTATAATATTGTAAAATTGCCTTCCTTTATATTTTTATAACTGAAATATAAACTCTGAATGAATAGACACTGAACTGGAAATACTCACTGGTGTTTACATTAGCATCAGGGAGAGATCTGTAATAAGTTACCTGACTTTCATAAGAATACTCTCAAAATAATTTGCAATGCTTGTCAGCTGGATGAGTCTTACTGGTATTGACTCAGTCTACAGTATGCACCTTGGGCATGATATAGATATTACTGGACAATATGAGGCTTGGACTTTCAAAGATCACCGTCCTGTAATTTCGTTCACATTTCAACTGCTGGAAGACACAGCAGATACTTAAATTTTCTAAAAGAAAGAAAAAAAATCCTGCCCATTCTTCTGAAATTTAAGTAGGCAGCCCTTGAAAGATCACTGGGAAAAGTCTGTATTTTCTCAGGTTTAACTAAATAATTTATGCATACTTTCACTTTGGCATGATGAAGCAATTTTAGCCTTTAAAACCCACAACTACTCAGGAGGGAAAAGGTCTGGTTCCTGCAACTTAAATAATTTAAGCATCCAGGTGGAAATGCTTTCAGCAGTTCCCCTTTTTGAGACAAAGGAAGAAGACTTCAGAATTTTGAGATACTAAGAATAAAGAATTGATAAAAGATGTACCCTTAGATGTATTTAATTTAGAATGGAAATCCTGCAGGCTTTTTTAAATGATGTGGACCAGAGCGAGAGGAGAGGTGAAATGTCTGCTCGCCTGCTCTTTGTAATAAATGAACAGATAGAAAATAATATGTCAGCATAGCCCTAAGTCACACACACAGGTATATACATATGCAAACATACGCATGTACAGATACAAGTATCTATACAACCTAATATAATCCTATGGTCCATGTTAACCCAAGACTTAAGCATTAGATAGCTCTTAGAGACCTCGGAAGAGGCTGTGTTAAGATACATTGTGCTTTAATCCCTGGCTTCCTGAGTTATACAAATGTGTATATCTTTTGATATATAACTTGAGTATATTAGGACAAACGAGAACCAAACAGAGCATCGCTTCTCCAGGACAGAGGACTACGAAAAAGGATACGTGGAACCATCCAAATACAAGAGGCGGCCCTGAAATGGAGGTGTCCAGTAGAGTAAGTGCTCCGAGTACCTGGCAGCTAAGCCTGACGTCATACTTCAGAACCGCCATGGGGAAGTTTGCCTTCCCACTTAACGGGTCTGTGAGCGACACACTTGTAAAAGAGTGGAGGACTTGGAACACAGCCCCTGTAGACTTAGAGCATAGTTTACAATCAGAAAGTTTTCAGGGTTAAAAAATTTCCTGCCGTCTTATAAACATACCCCAAAATGTACATAATACTTAGTGTTGTTATTTCTTGTGGGAGAGAAAAACACCCACCAACTCATACATGAAGTGCTTTTTTTTTTTTTAACGCGTGTATTTGTCACATCCAGATTTGATGGCTCGTGCGAAGATGAAAGTCAGCTAAGGTACAAAATAAGGTAAGAGAGCTAAGGAGTTGGTTTCCTTTAGAGCTGAGTGTGACAAATTATACAGGAAGAGTGAAAAGAGATCTTGCCATGTATGTATTTTTTAAGATGGACGGAGGCTTCATTCCATTACACAGGAGGAAAACAGGCCTTCCACGCTTGTGAATTTTCAGTCTCCACAACTTCTGGCCCTGTGCATCCTGGGCACGCAGCATCCTGGGTCCCCTAAAGAGAGTGCCCGAAGAAAATATGAAGAAAGGTAACCGTCTGAGCCAACAGGAAATGTTAAGCTTGCCCAGGGCTGCTTAAAAGAAGGTTGCTGAAACCAAACATCAGGTCCAGAACAAGGTCGCTATGTTATGATGATTTCATTCTGAGTACGATGCTGGATTTGTTTCTGTTGTGGTGGTGGCGGCGGGCGAGGGCCACCTACAGTGACATAGGTCAGAGACGTAGAATGCGGAAGAGTGATATTCACCGGTGGGCACATCAGTGCTGTTAGGGGGATTGAAGAAATAGTGTTCTTGATATAAAGATATAAAGAGGTTAAACAGCAACAGCTAAGGTATGGAATGTGAATGGTGGCCCAGAAAGAGATTGAAGTGGGGGTGGTTTGTTGCTTTTTTCTTTCATTTTCTTTTCTTCCTCTTTTTTTTTTCTTTTCTTTTCCTCCCCCCCCCCCCCCCTCCTTTTTGGTCATCCATTGACTTTAATTAAGCCCAGCCAGCCTCTTAAGCATGGGAAACTTGGAGAACTTTTTTGTTTAAAGTGACCTTGTTCCCAGGGTTTTCCCCACAACGTCTCTCAGCCCTGTTGCAAGGATGAATATTCACATTCCTGCTCTGAATCTTAGAACAGGGCACCTGGCATCAACAGAAAATTGTAATCTCATCTGAAGTATAATACTAAGAGTGCTCTTTTTTTTTTTTTTAAGGAAAAAGAAACCTTTCTCCATAATCCTGCTAGTTATACTTCTTAACTGTATTATTTTAAGTCAATTAATTCAAATTTTAAAATAATGAAATTACTAGCAGAGACTCTAAACTTCTTTTAGTATATTAAATTGGGCAGATTGCTTCTCTCCTTCTAATTATGAATGTTGCAGTTACAAAAGAAACTGTCATTTTGATAGAGCAAAAGACAATCTGTCTGCCAAAAATGTCCAACCATAATTCTAAAAAAAAGTCATCGGCATCAAGAACATGCTACTTTGTTTGATGTACTGTCTTATTGGAAACCTAATTTGCTTTCAACCTCTGAGACAACACATAACATAAGTTTGTGTGACTAATTTTTTCTTGGAAATATGAGTAATGAGAATTAGGGGCCATTTTCATAGCAGGAGTGGACAGGTTTTTTAAAAATTCAAAGTAAGTGCTAGAGTTATTTTCTTTGCTTTTTTTTTTTTTTTTTTTTTTTTATAGCACTTCTCAACCCAAGTAGACAGGGTGGTGGGGGGGTGGTGGGATGCCGAGCTTTGTGCTGGATAATGTGAGTCCCCATGTAAATCGTGAGCGATTGCAAAGTACGGAAAGGTTTATTACCCAAGGTGAGCCCTCCCAGAGCTCCTGCAGTATAAAAGCATTAAGCGTATGTTCTAACAAAGTCATAAAAATCAATAAACAGGAACCCCCCACCTGTGCAATGGCCCCAGTGTTAAGTTTTATACATGTAGTAATAGTGCATATCAATTTTCACCACCCTTCCTACGCTAGCTATTACAGGGCCTACCACCACCGGACGGACGGCAAGAGCCGCACCATTCATCCATCCCACGGACTTGTCTACATGCCAGGCCCATTGCATCATTGTCAGTTTTATTCTATGTGCAACTGGACAAGGCTGCAGCCCCAGCTTCTATACACCCACTCAGTACCGCAACAATTGCAAACTGTGTGCCTCTGTTTAAAGAGTTTACAAGTCCTCCTGAAAGAAAAACAGAACCGTTGCATATTAATGCCCCAGACCCCGGAGGATCACACAATGGAAAGGGGAAAGACACGTCGCTGCCACCGATATGTGACCTTGTCCAACTGCTGCAGTCTCTGGCTTATGCACCAAGGTTTCAAAAATAATCGTGTGTTCTTGAGAAGCATCCAGATGACCAGGTTTCTACAGCAACTAGTTATAACCTGCAAGTTCCTCAATAGCCAAGAGTCAGAAAGCACTGGCCACCGTTCTAGTACGTGCATGGTAACATATGCTAAAAAATTAGGCCCTAAATAGGCAGTATTTTCACCGAGTTACAGAAATAACTACTAACATCACACTTACTTCATCAAGGAAATCCTCTCACCCCACCTCCCCATTTTTACCAATAAGGCAGAAAATATCCCTAAATGTGTCACCTTTGTACCACATCCACTCTTGGCCATCCATTACTCTGTATGGGGTGGGGGTAGGGAGTGGGAAGCTCATTAAAATCCCAGCCACTTGTTGGTAAAAAGGTCCAATAACTTTGGGGGAAATACCTCACTTGGAAGCATTCTGGAAAAAAAACAAAAAGAATAAAAGAAAAAAAAACCCACCTCCTTTTAATTATAATCCAAAGATAACTGCTCTGTAGCAATGAGGAACGTTTGAGAAGAGAGCCTTCATTCAGACACATGACTTGGGTGATTTTTTTCTTTCTGGTAAATGGTTCTATGGGCCATAGTTTTCATAGGCCTCAGAAACAAAAGGCGCTTCTTGGTGACGACTCATCTTTTCCCCTCCCCAGCGAAAAAACAAAACAAAACCAAAAAAACCCAAAACAAACAAACAAAAAAAACCCAACAACGCCAGGAGTTTTATCTGTCTGAGGTTGGCTTTGATGGCGCTCACAGCACGGAAGTGCCACTCACGGGTACTTAAAGCTGCGTCATTTAGGAGCATAAAAATAGAATAAAGTTGTGCGGCAAATGAGAAATTATGATATAACTCAAGTGCTGTGGCATGAAACAGGCGAAAGGAGCCCTCTAAACATTCTCCAGGACCAAAAAGAAAATAAAAATAAAGAAGACAGAAAATCTAGCTCCCGTGTGATTTCCGCGAAGGTGTGCTCGAAGTGTCACTACCTTCCGGGCCGTCCACGAGAGGAGTTGCTACGGATATTATGAGGAAATTAGACCTTTCTAGCAGTGCAAAGAAGGTGAAGCGCTGCAGTTGTGAACAGCTGGCATACAATAGATAATTTAAGGGAAAGTGACCCTCATGTATAATTTTTAACTGAAGAATTGTCAGGCCCCATTAGTTCCAATAGGGCCTGCCAGGACCAAGATCGGTTTATAGGGGTATTGTATTAGCATAGTTTCTGAAAGAGCAGCATGAAAGCATAATATGGGGATTCAGTAAATTCAGGGTTTTTAAAAATTGTACACATTATTCGCTACACCGACATCAATGCTCTCCGCCTGCGTGTTCAGAGTGAAAAGCCCAACAGGGTAGCAACTGCCACAGTAAACAATTTGTGAAAAAGCCCTTCTGAGCAGTTGTACTGTGTTCAAAAGTAACCCCCAAAAGTTAAAAGGAAAAACCAAATCGTGGCTATCGCACTGATTATTCACTGTGGTACTGAACGCTTATGACTCAAAGGCCTTGAAGGAAATAGGGCGAGGAGCAGAAAAACGGTATACGCCAATTCACCCGAAGTTCTTGTCAGGAAGTATGGAAATTCCCAGACAGCCGGTGAAGGAGGTAACGCGATCTAATCGGGGGATATATCATGTATGTTTCAAAAGTAATAGCCAAAGTAAATCACAGAGAGAGAGAGAGAGAGAGAGGGAAAGAAAGAGGTCACCTCTTCCCCTTCAAGTTGGCCATTCAACTAAGCAAATACGTATGAAAGCTTTCTTGGCAGCAGGGTTATCTAACTTAAACACGCGGGAGAATGACAATGATGTACAAGTGGCCTGCTATGGTTTCAAGTAGTGCCATCTTTATCGAAAGCATAGATTCGTGGCAGAGTAAAGGAGACAGTGAGCACTCGGGGAAGGCTTCATGGAGCAAGGGGCAATGGACCTGAGGAAACACAAAATACCTAGCTTAGTGCCTCACAGCTCGGTTAGTGGTGGCTACGTTTGGCACCTGCTGGAACGCACCATCCTTAATGCAGGTGTGTGAGTTTGCGCACCTTCCAACCGTGTTGGCCTTACTTCTCTCTCCTTAGAGAGAACTGCTTGCTATCATCTCGTTGCTGCTATTTGGTGTAAATGTTTCGAGGAAATTTCAGGCACTTATATCCCAAATTAATGGGATTCTTGGCATCCTCTCTCCCTTTTAATGTTGCACTGATGTGGAATTAATCTCTCTATTTAGGTGGTTTGTCTTTGCGACAAATATTAAATAATCAAGTCAACATCTTTATATATTTAAATCTACCATTTTGTTATTTAGAGAGGCGACTATTCACTTCCATAATTATAGCCACTTAAGTCAAAGTCGACTAATTAGATAACATAGCTGGGCTTCACAGGTATTATAGAATATTCTTTACCAGACACTATATTACAAGTCATCATTAGCCCAGCTATAAAAGGGTTTAAATACTAATGTATTTTTTAATTTGCTTTATAACCTAAACAAGCAATCAATGTACATTAATAGGCATAATTGTTTTTTTGGCATCTGTCCATTCATTTGGTCCACCTTGACAGCTCCAGCAAACACATCAGCACAACTCAGTAACCACAACACACAAGGAGGAATCATCAGTGACATCTTCTCAAATACACGCTATGTGTTAAATTGGTTTGATATCGAGAGATTAAAGCCTGCTTCGCTGGCCAGTCCGTCCCCCTTACAGATGCTCCAGACAAGGAGTTTGATGGACATTTCCACCTCAAATGGCACTTTCACGAGGCCATAAGCCAAGCCTTAATGAGGTGATAAATGTGTTTACCTTTGATTAGGTGAGATTCCGGATACAAGAACATGGAGGACGGCTTTCCAAGAGTAAATATGTACAGGAAGTGCCGGCCACTACCGTTCGTTGGGATTCTAGAGGGAAGCACGGGAGCGCCTCACTCCTTCCACTCACTTTTCATTGGCTAGATCGGCTCTGCCGGTGGAAAGGAGGAACACGTGCAAGAATCTTTCACATCACCTACGGACCCCAACCGTTCTTAGAAAATCCATCCCTGGCTTCGAAGACTTGTGTTGTTATACACCTCGATCACAGCTCTTCCCGTGTTATAGTACAACTCTCTTCTTTTTGGTCTGTTTCTCCAGAAACTGTGAGGGCTGAGATTTCGTTTCCCTCATCTCTGTGTCCTGAGGCTAGTACAGTGCCTCGCCCACGGTTGACAGTCACTGGTAGCTTCTGAATGCATGAATTTTGTTGTTGTGATTTTCTACAGATGCTAGAGCAATGTTCTGTAATTCCTGTATGTAGTCTTATGTGTAGAAGTTCTGATACCATGCTGCCTTGTGCCAAACAGGGCAATAAGCACCCCCCAAGAGGACTACCCAATAATAGGCTCTCTACTCGCCTCAGTTGACCTTCCTTCATGGTGACTTTGACATATTCACCACCAAGGTATGGTGGTTTGAGGAGGCTGTTATCATTCGGTCCTTGACAACTTCCCCAAACAGGGACTGTTAGCCTAACAGGCAAACATGCAACTGATAAAACGGGGAGAAGAAGAAGGCCAAAATGGCAGCCTCCCCACACAACTTGCACGCGATCTAAAATAAAGAAAATATGAATAAAAGGTAACTTATTCAGTGTCACTCGTACATATTTATGGTTTAAAACTTAGCCAAAGTTTATGTCCTGAGGTTGTACCTACAGGAAGCCAGATGTGCCTTCTGCATGTGACCTAAGACAGGCCTGCAGCAACAGCTAGATAATTTCCCGCTCATCCTCTACACCGTCGATTGCGGCGGCTTTCTGAGGTGAGAGAAACTGACAGCACTAACTCTCCAGGGCAGAACTTTCCAGTCAAGTGGATCAACGGACTGAAAATCTCTTATGAATAGTCATTAGGCCTTCATTACAAACCCCTCAAAACCCAGTTCTCTTTTCGCAACCAAATGCCTTTTGTCATCTTCACAAGGTGCATCATTTAATTACCAATTGATTTCTTTATATATGACAACATGTCAGATAGCAAAATACAGTGTATCTCCCTCAGGGGGAGAAGTCTGTTAACCATCAGAATGCCAGATTACGGAATTATCTGAAAAACAGACACCCCACATACTGTTGTTTCTCTTTAGCTACTTTTCCTAACATCTGAGCTCTTTCTTTCCGTTGTAAAAAGCCAATAAAAGAGAAAAAGGAAGACAAATGCTAATGAGAATCATGATAGAGTCCTCCCATACTCCGAAACACTTTCAAATTAGTGAGAGTACATTTTAAGCTCTCCCTACACGAAAAAATGAAAACTCAGCAACATATAGGGAATATACAGTGAATTCCAAAATGCAACTATAGAGAGAACTACCACAGCCCATCTTTCTAACATAGAAAAAATGTCAAACAATTGTTCTCATTATACCAAGAATGTACTCAGCTTCTGACTTAGCTAATGCACGGAATCTGAATCTTCTACCGTGCAACTGCTGCCTGGTAATCAAGTCAGTACTGTATTAATAAGCTGAATAATAAGGGAATTTCAAAAATGTACAGGACTATTATACCGTAACAATAAAACCTCAAACGGAGTAAACCAGGGCAGTGCTGAAGGTGGGCGTCAGAAAAGAATGAAAACAGTGTTGCGGCAACGCACCCCATTGTGTGGTCGTGTAAATGCCTGCTTCTTTCATACACAGAAGCCACAGCACATGAGTCCGAAATGTTCTCAGAGCGTCACTGTGACTGGCTGTGCTAGAACCTGGCACCGACGGGCACTGAAAGCTGACATTAAACTGTGCGATGTGCTGCAGGTGTGTGCGGGCCTGGGAACGTGCTCTAATTACATATTTTCCTGCCGCGCAACAATTAAGGTCGCCAAAATAATTGCCAGTTTCCTAATCCCTCTCTAACAAGACTGACATAAGGAATGGTTTATTTTTCTCTGGTTGTTTTGAAAGTGTTCTTCAAGATTTTGGTTTTCTATGGAACTGCATAAAACTAATTCTTATGTTCAGATGTGTGATTATACCCATTGTTAAAAAAAAAAAAAAAAAAAAGGCCTGTCTTTGAATTGTAGTAAAACTAAAATAATAAGAAAAGTAAATTGTATAACCTGGTAGGTGGTTTAAACATTTTTCCTCTTAAAGAAGGTAAATGTTTCTTTTAAAACCCTATGTTTCTACTTTCCGAACTGCTCAAATCAGGCAGGATATTAAAATGGGCTGGGGGGGTGGGGGGGAACCACACCATAGGGAAACACTGACAAAATAGGTGTCTTCGCTTATTTCCGGGGGTCTTTAACCTTTGGGAAGGTCACACATAGATTCTTTTAAGAATCGGATTAAGTGTAGGGGCCCCACTGCCCAGGAAGATGCATGGATGTACACAATGTTACATGCGATTTCTGGTGGCTCGCAGATCCCTTAAAAGTCCATTAATGAATCCCAGGGAAAGAACTCCAGTCAACTAACAAATACTGCAATTACTTATACACCTCCCTTCATTCGTCCATCCTTAACATCCCCTGAGCCATCTGAGCACCATATGAAGGATACAGTATCTACCACAGGCATCAGGAACCAAGTTTGTGGGATTTATATTCTTAACTAAAACCCATTTATTTCATTATCATTAGTTGTCAATTTCCCATTTTAGTTGGGCTAATTGGGCAGAGCTGAATCATTTAGTGCATTTTGAGGCAGCTTACTCACTCTTGCCCCCTTTCCTACAAATCAGAAGATAGCAGTGCGTGCTGATTGAGTACTTAGCAGACAAACCGAAGTTATGTCAAGCGCATTACGATTTAACACAGGCTGAATGGTAGGGGCAGCAGATGTAACTAATGGGGTTAGGGAGAGAAGAAGCTCGAGTGGAGAGAGAGGGGATGGAAGGGAAACAAAAGTGATTGTATCGGTAATAGAGACTTCAAAGGGGAGTAGTTTGGAAGATTTGGGAGAGGGGGGGTGTCTGGCAAATGGAAAAAGAGGCACATCTGCCTATGGAGTGGCTGATACAGGAGAGAGGAAAGGCCTGCCAGGAGAAAAAGCAAAGGAGGAGAATCAAAGGCAAGGAAATGTAGAGCTGCAGAAGAAAGGAAGCTCGATTCTATTTATGGAGGTAATGACACCAGGCCTCATACAGTTGGAACCGTCCCAAATTGTCCTGCTCTGAGCGTCCCATCCATGAGATCTCTTGCTAAGTTGGAGACGAAAAGTAACTGTAATGATTTCATCTTGGCACCAAATTCATCTCGATGTTTGAAAAATCCTTTTATTACAAGACTGGTAGGTAGTTTAAATATTAACTGCCCACCCCCTTCTTTCTTTCTTACGTGTTGGATGCTTAAAACCAGTGGTCAGAACTGAGCTCTCTTAGTACACAACTGAAATTGAGTTTTATAGATAGAAGTGAGGGACAGGAAGGCTTTTTCTCTTCTTTCATGAGATGAATGAGATACTTTCGTTCTTACTTGAGGAGGTGAATAATTGAATCCCAATGGTAGAGAGAGAGAGAGAGAGAGAGAGAGAGAGAGAGAGAGAGAGAGAGAGAGTGTGTTTTACTGACTGTACAATAGGGAGCAGCGAGAGAAGGGCACCAGTCAAATCCATAAAGCAACATCAAGAAGGTGTGCAGTGGCCAGAACTGGGCTGTGGCATATTCTATGGTGCTGTTTCCATCATCAGTGGACAATTCCTGTCCTTACTCACATGGTAAACATTATTAGTATTTTTTTTTTTTTGAGGCCAACTCAAGCATGTCATTTCTTATAGCTGTGCTGACCTGGTTAAGGAGGGGGAATCTCAGCCCCTTCCAGTACATAAATGGAATCAAGGACTTACCTTGAGTATTACTCAATTCATTTTTATCAGTCATTCAACAAACATTCATGGCTTTCTTGCACATTTATGAAATAGTAAGTATTTACGGAATATTGATTTTTTAAAAACATTCACAATGTGCCAGGCTCTGACTCCACCGAGCTATATTTTCTGACACTGATCTGTGTCAGTGAGGACTCACATTTGGACCCTTGGTGCTAAAGCACCTGGCACCAGATAAGTAGCTAATATTGGTCAAATGTGACAATGAACTGGCCAAATATAAAATAACTTCCCTGTTGGCAGGTTTACAGTAAAATGCTTCAAATAGGTGTATGCTTTACAAAAACAATGGCTTTCTCATATAGAAGTATACACAGTAGCAACCCAAGGTTTTTACATGCTGCGGTTCGATTCCTGGTTCAATCACAATTAAGTACAGGTAGACTTCTACAGGGCATGGCCCATACACCAGTTACCCACATTGCCTTTCACAGAGCATGTTGAGTAAATGTCTGTGGATTCATTTTTGATTGATATAAATGTCATCAGTCTGTCCTGAGCAGCTCACAAACACTGGCGAGACTCTCGTCTGCTGATCTGGTGAGTGCCCACAGGCTCCCTATTAGACATTATTCATATAATTCTACACCTACCCCACACCAGGCTTTTTTTTTTTTTTTTCTAACCCAATTTCCTTGACCCATGTTTTCCTTCTAACCAGGCTTCAGAGACAAAAGCAGAGCACTAAATCATTTTCTTAGAAAAACACCATCAGGCTATTTTGGTCATTTGGGCTGTTATTCATACACCACACCTGAAAAGTGATTTGGAGACAGTGTAGCCCGCTAAATTATATTTTCCTCATTATCATGATGACTTCAAAATTATCATTAATTTGCTCTTTGGCTTTCCAAGTGGGAAACATCAAAGAAGCCAAAGTTGTCCCTAATTTAACTTTTCTTGAAAAGTAACTGATTTACAAACAAATTACTTGTGCCTTATGAGGAAGAGCCAAACGTGTCTGCTCATTTGATACATTTTCAAGGGCTACAGTGTGGAAATGAAGCTCTAAGAAGCTCCTGTGTGATCCACAAACAACTTCACGCTATATTACACGTGCATCAGATATAGAGACCAAACTCTCTGAGTTGCAAGCAGCCTGCCATTCAGAATGCTTGCCTGGCAAAGCCTTAGACAGCTTATTTAAATTGCAAACTTTCCAGCCACCACTTACAGGTGATTTTGAAAGTTCATTATATAAACTGAACAGCTTCATCTCCATACTTTGTTTCTTAAATCATACATCCATCGTCTTTGAAAGGTGCTCCTTAATTTCCCTCTCAAGCGCTGATCAACTGTGTTAATAAATTGCCTTACAGAGTAAAAATGTATCCAAAACACCCGGGAAGCTTAAACAAATATTCCAACTTGAAGGCAAATAATGGTAGAGAGGTGGATAGGAATTTCCAGGATGAAGTTTTTGCCTTGAATAGAGATCACATGAGAAGCATTTTGAAGTCACAACTTTATAGTGTAAGATGATCAAAGCCAAGTATTAATACTTTTTTATCAGCTCACCTTCTAAACAATATTTCAGTAGATTTCCTTTCACACAGTGATATTTGTAATAAATGTTCTGCCTTTGTTTTAAAGTCAGTCTGTAGAAAGATGACATCAGCTTAGCAAACAATAAAGTGCCTGTAATATTGTCTCCAGAGGGCTGTTACATTTACTTTGTAGCAGTAAAATTCAATTTTCAAAAAACACTACATGAATGATGTGAGGTTATTAACCCTATCACCGCCGTAAAAATATCATCATTGTGTGCAGAATGTAGGTCACTATCTAAAAGCCATAAGTTGCTTTTTTGTTAAATAATCCATTTAAGCTTCTTTTCTCTCCCATAGCCTGGGCCGTGTCCCTTCCTTTGGGGAAAAGCTATTCCAGCATTTAGTCAGCAGGCTGGAACCAGACCCCTACACTGTTCATTCCGAGGCCCTTTTCTTCCATTGCCATCTAGTTACACCTCCCAGTTTTGAAGTAATTCGTCCCATTTATTTTTTACCAAAGCCTGTCGTTCCTGCAGTAAAAAAAAAAAAAAAAAAAAAAAAAAAAAAAAAGTGTATCTTATCAAGTTTTTCAAATGGCAGAGTCATACCTCTCACACGTTTCGGGTTGAGGACAAAAAGATAAGGATGTGTCCCATTTCAAAGCCCGAACCACTCTCGCATTTCAAGACCTTGAACACAAGCACTCTATTTCGGGACCTGGGGTGCGTTTCAGTTGCTGTGCATGAGTAAAAACAGCATATACCTGATAAAAGTGATTCAAACCTTTCGTGTTCAGACAGAAGAATATTTGTCAGCAGCATATCAGCAGGCAAAGAGTTAACTAGTTAAACTTCTACAAACCCCCACGGTAACTTTCCAGAAGCTGACAATAAGTAAAAGAAGTGCTGGTTATCCATTTTTTAAAGGGATGGGATTGGTTTTAGAAGAAAAGGAAAGAGGATCAAACACCTCAATGCAACAAAAGGTTGTGTCAGAGGGCCCTCAATCACAAACCTCCTTCAACAACAGATATTCCAACCTTCCAGAGCAGTTACCCAGGCAGCACAGCTAAAAAGTTCCATGACATGAAAAGAACAAAAACCAAAGGGACAGAGGTAGTTATTGTCATGCACACTCCTCTCCCTCTCTCTCTCTTTCTCTCTCTCTTTCTCTTTGGCTTGGGCTTTTCCCTCCCCCGTGAAACTTTTGCATAAGCTGTTAGAGAAAAGTGATGGTGTGGCTTGCTGAAAAGAAATCCCCTATTTGCAAGCTACCTCCTAGGTGGTGAGGTAGACCTTGGTGGATTTTCTGTAAGAAACACCTGATGAATGGAGAGATCATCTCCAAGCATACTTCAAAAGAGTCGCCTGAAATTGTAATTATAACCCCGTAAATATGGTCCATAGTCCCTTGTAAACACCTTTTAAAAAAAAAAATTGATGATGTTTTCTTCTCAGACAAATTCTGAGTGCACAGTGGATGTAAGTTATTTGCATTTTCTGTGTTGGGTCTTAGAGGTATCTTAACAGCATGTATGAATTTTCCACTAAAATGTAAATTATTAACAAGTCAGAGTTTTCATTTGTTTTATCTCCTGATGTGAGATCTAAATAAGTATGGAGAACACTTAAAATTCTTACCATTTCTCTGCTTTCTGAGAAATAAATCCCATGCACTCTGCACAATATATTTTCTGACGCATAACATGTTTCCACGTAACGGGAAGAAAAAACTAATTTGAGGGGGAATACTATATGTTTTCTGGAGACTTAGCTGTATGAGCAAAGAGTACTAACTCAAAGGAGCACCTGGCCATGTTTTCGTCATCCTCCTCCTCATTATCATCGTAATCTTTGACATCACCTGCTTCAAAATCATCCTCAAAAAGCATCATTTAAGTCTTCATCATTACCTGGTTCAATACCAGCCATGTTCAATTAACGTTGCCCTTGACTTGTAGGACGTAATCTACTGATGGAACCAGATTAAAGAAACCTGATTGTGTTATCAAAATTTACATGCAAGGAGAAAGCAACACACAGTGTGAGGGTAACTGAAGGTGTGTGACTGGGTAGATGTCCTCTGAGAAACAGTGATAGTAACAATAATAATGACAACAACAAAGACTTAACTGGTGCTTATGATGTGTCAGCAGTGTCCAACATAATTCGCTCTTTTTTTTTTTTTTTTTCACAAGAATCCATTTTATAGATGAGGAAACTGAGGCTTAGGGGTGTTAGGTCACTTGCTCAATGTCATAGGTAGCAACTGGAAGAGCTGAAGTTTTGAACTTGGACTCATTCTCATTGACCATACTTTGCCATACCAGAATGGAGGGAAGGGAAGGAAGGACTACTGAAAGTTACAGAGTTTCAGGATCTGCCACACAGGGGGCACAGATCAGGGATCGGTACAACATGGAAGAGTTTCTGAAGCAATGAGAGAATGACTAGATAAATAATGGATTGGCTTACCTAGGAAAAGCAAGCAAAAAGGTGAGTGCCATTAGAAGGGAGTTAGATGAGGAGGTGAGACCTAGAAAGGGAGATTCCGAACATAGTCCAAAGAGCAGTTGACAGTCTCGATGGAGCCCACAGAAAATGATGGGCTGGTTAAAGGTACAGACAGAGAAGTGGTAAATTAAGCTGAGGCTTGATATGCTCTTATGGAGGGAGATACAGAAGAAGCCCGCAAATTCCCAGTGGGCCAAGGCCAAAGCCTACACTAAGACCACAACTATGAGAATGAAAAGGAAGGGGGTGGATTCAGGAAATGTTGGCCAAAAGAAAAAAAAAAAAGGGAGAAAAAGTGGCCATGGTTGCTAACAGACTGGATGTGGGGAGTGAGAAAGGCAGTGGGTGAGACAAAAATAACCCTGGGGTTCCCGGTTGGGAGGTCCACGATAGGGTGGTATTTCCCACTGCAATGGAAAAGTGGGCAGATAGGGAACATGAGTTGCTTTTTTACCATGTTATTTAATTCGCCGATGCCAATGTCAGTAAGTTTTGAGGTCTCTTGTGGGAAGAGTGCTATGTGGTATGAAAGCAGGTTTCACTGGTGAATACCTTGACCTTTTTAATAGAGGTCAGTAGTCTACTAGCTGGAACATCAAGAGAGAGGCTGTCAGGTGTGCAGGAATCTGATGGGGGAGGCATGGATGTTGGATTGCTGAAGAACAGAGGGTGCACATGAGGAATGTAAGAAAATGATCTAGAAGCAGAGGTGTAGGGTTGGTACAGCAGTGTAGGCAACTTGAGCATTATGTATTCTAGTGTGGAGCAGAAAGAAATGGCCTAAGAAGATACTTTAGGCTAAGTCATGGCCAATACTTCTAGACCCTGGGTTTATCTGCTGTAGGTAAACAGCACAGAAATTCATGGTTTAAACTCAAGCAAAGAAAAATTCATTAAAAAATAAATTAGGATATATGTATACAAAATGGTATCGCATCATTCTTTTACTTTCTGGGGTCAAATAGTTTGCTAATGATTCATTCAGCTCCCCCAAGTACTCTTTCTAGTAGAACAGAGTGAATCCATAAAATATTCTGTTTTTGTTTTTTTTTTAATTCTCCCCAGTGCTTCTTCCTGGGTTCACCAGTGTTTACAAACATGTAGGCTTGTGAATAGCCTTGCATGGGCAATTGTGAACAGTGAACCTCCTTAAGGCAGAACACTGGAAAAGGAGGGTATTATTTCAGCTGGGAGAGAAGCAGAGCCCTGGGATGGAACTGATTGATTCAGACCAGATGGGTGGCCACACATAGGTGTGACAAAAATAGAAACGCATTGCAGACATTCCAGGCACTGTCCTCCCGTGGCCAGGAGGTGGGTCGCCTGCACTGCTCCCTTATCTACCTCCTAATGTGCTCGCCAATCAAAGAATGTTAATGATGCTAACCGACTCTTCTCCTTCATGTTAGCAGCCTGGTCGGTCACATGGCATCAGGTTTTAAGTTCCATTGAAAAAGTAAGATCACCATTGACCAGGTTTCCCTGCAAGTAAAGCCAAAGCAAACCACTTTATTTAGTGCCTGCTAGAAACTTTCTCTGACTGTCATCTCTCAGGTATACTATATTTATAAGGGACACCAGTATCGTAATCATTGCTTGCAATTTCATTCATAGGGCCTGACGGAGTACCATATAATAACTGAGGGCTCTAACCCAGTTACGGGCACTTGAATCATAAGTTTCCCAAGCCTGAGGACTTTCTAATAGAAAAAGACAGATCCTTACCTAAGATAACATAATTACCCATTTCTTTTGAGTTACCATTCGCTGTTTAAGATTTCTCGCAGACTACTTTGGCTCTCATTTCAATAAATTAGTGAATCTTGAATTTATAGACTAAGGTAAGGGTTTATTATCTTGACAATATTGGGAAAAAGAAACGCAACATTTTCATTTATTACAAGAATTACTTTCTTACTTGAAAGGAAACTCAACAAGCATGGGAAATTTTCTATCATTCAAAACTGAAGTGTAGAAATTATGTGCAAATTTGAATATTTATCAAAATTAAAGGAAACTCCCAAAGCTTCTTGTACAAGAATATAAAACCCAGAGAAATGGTGAGCATTCAATAACAGCCCAGTGGCATTTAAACAAGTATGGGAGAGGCTTTGTCATAAGAAGAGGAGGGTTTTCTCACCCTCTACCTCAAATGTCCCGCCCTGTTTTGTCCCAGCATGAAGTTTGAGTTTATGTGTTCTCGCAGAGGACTGAAACTATTACCGACTTGCTATAAACCTTCTCAGATTTCATGGCTGTGGGTTAACCTGTAGGTTCTGATTGGCGTCCCTGGTTGTCTCCCACACGCACCGTGAAGTTCACATGTACCTATCACCTGAAAAGCAAGGCAGATCACCATTCTCCCTTTTACCTCTGTTTGCAACTAAACAAGTAATTCTTCAGACATAATTTTGAGCCAATTACATATGGAGGGAATTATTAGCTGAGTTTAAAAGCTATATGGATGGGTCATTTTTCTTTCCACAAATTGCTGGTCCATGGCTGTCATGACACCCATCTGGAACTAAGACTCTATGGAAGACTTTTCTCATGAAACTAGTTATTCGGTTTTTTTGTGTCAGGGCCATTCCTAGAAGTAATGTACTGGTGATAGACAGCTCTTGAATTTACTCTACCAGTAGGCTGCCCCCTTTAAAAAAAAAATTATTCCTGTGCAGGTGGAGATTAGCATATGAAAAATGCTTTTAATTTTGTCCACTCTCGGACTTACCTATCTGTCAAACCCATACGTGTGACAGCAGTTGGGTTCAACTTATCTCTACTTTACCACCTCAATAGCAGGTTTTAAACAGTCCGGGGGCTGTTAGTTATTTGTAAGCTGAGTTCATTTAACTCCCTTTCTCAAAACAAACCCAATAAAATACAAAGACACCAAACTGCCAGTTCAGTTTCTGAATATCAGAAATAAAAACGATCGTCTCCATGAATCTGCGAAAATGACTTCCTTTGACATAAGGAAATAAAACAGCCAGTGCAAACCATCTCTTGACAGCTACTTCATGAGATCCCTCTGGTTCTTTCCATGTGAAGCTTAGTTTACATATTGCTGCTCTATAGTAATATTTTATATTGACTATTTTTTCTATGGCTTATCTTTTTTCTCTCGAAATCCAACCTGCCTAATTGCGCAGTTTTCATTTGCGCCATTTGATTTGTGCAAACCACGGCTCAAGGCTTCACAGAATTAAGTGAAACGGGATGCCCCAGTGTTGGCGTGGCCGTGGATCTATTACAGCTTCATCCTTCACTAAACGACAGGACTCCCACAGGGCAGTACCTCTCGTGAAGTGGGCCTCAAGGGGTTAACGTGGGCTGAATCTCAAAATAGACCTCCAGCTCAGTACACCTACTCGGTTATACAGAATGAGCAGTAAATATGTGCATGCAAATTCTCTTTATATTAAAGAACACTGAAGTTACAGTGGAAAACTAGAATGCTCTCTCCCCCCATTCAAACGAGAAGATCAAGAACGCTGGGCACCTTGCACTCTTCAAAGGGACCGAGCTGAGGGGTAGCACCTGAAACAACTTTTCCCTACCACCTACAGCCCCAAGACTGGAACAGGAAGAAAGCTCTCGTGTGAAAATAAACTAGCTCAGTCTTCTGTCAATTAGTTAACTTCTCTATGTTTTACTAGTTTTATTGTTTTACCAAGTTCCTGGGCATTTCAGCTGTCACAACTCAGACAATGCTCTCGAACCGATTTCATACACTGAAAATAAAAATTCATCACTCTGTTAATCAGACACATCAATGAATGGGCAGACACCGGTGGGTTCAGTATTTCACGTACTGCCTACTCATTTCACACTGCTATCGCAAAATCAAAATTCTCCCATTTTGGACAATAAGCAGTGAGCGGACAACAGCCAGATGCAACTTTCAAAGTCAATCTACTCCGTTCTTTTAAAAGCGTGCACTGGGGCAATGAAACAAAATTTGTATATTCTCTACTATCTCGGGTAAATATTGGTCCTAATAATAAACTGTCTGGTAGATGTATGAAACCTGTTCACTCTCCTACGGATGTTTTACTGGCCATAAGGGCTAAGGCCCTACTCTATTTTAAATTTAACTCTATGAAAATGGGCAGTACCCAAGAAAATGCTAGCACAATTCCAGATAAAATATACTGTTGTGAGGCTGAAAAGTGCATGCAAAGCAAGTTGCATTATTAGAATGTTTAAATATTAATTATACCGCTGTGTAGTAAAGATGATCAAGTATGAGTGTCAACTAATTTTCTAAAAGCTGCAACATTTACTTCCATCTAAACTTCCTTTGTTAAACTAAAACTAAAAGCCCAGCAAGTTTAGTCTACTTGAGTGTGTTTATTTTTATTGGTTTCTGCATAATTTTTTTCTACCATAAACCAACTTTAACCCCTTTTCTGTAATCTCTGCCAGTGTAACTCCAATAGCACATCATAAAATTCCTATAATTCTTCAAAGCCACGGAGTTGGAAAGGAAAGGCTTGGGCATTTTGTAACAAACGCCAGCTACAAGCTTCGGCCAATTATATTTAACTCTTACAAACCTTCTTTTCGTGTGTGTGGATAAACTTAGAGATTTATGCTCTGTGGTCACTTTCATTTCTATGGTAAGCATTCTTCACTCGCTTCTGAGTGTGAAACCAGTTCCATTTTGTGAAGAATTCTGTGGTGGCGGTAGGACTCAGCTCTAATCGCTGAGGAGCCCGGGCGGACAGATGGGGAGACAGATGCACAGAGCCACGTAGAATCAGAGAGACTTCTTACCTTCCACAGAAGCCTTTGCTGATGAAGATGAGGTGGTCTGAAAAGTGGACACTTAAATGAACTCTGGCGTTGGAGGAGTTAAGCACTTCCACTGCCACTTTCCCTCTCGTTTCTTTTCCTAATCTATTGCTCGCTTAGATTCTCAAACAGCTACTAGAGTCAGGCAGGAGAATCACTTTGAGATTCTTAAGAAGAGACAAAGGCAGAGCATGTGTGTGGAGAGAGACGCTCGGGTTTCATCCCGTCACCCATGGATGCCCAGCCAGGGTTTCCCACCTGAGACAGATTGCAACGTGTGTTCGGCTCACTCATGCACGAGAAGCAATACACAAGTTCAGTGTAAAGCCACTTTAAAAGCTCATCGGGTGCATACTTTACTTGTACAAAATACCTTATTCATGACGGAGCAGTGAGGGCCTAGGTAATTACTTGAATCAAGGTGGCCTCAGAAGTGTTTAAATCTACAAGGACACTTAGAGCATGAATAATGCAAAATAATTTGCATCTAAATTTTTTAAGTGTTCTTTATTCAAAAACTAAAATGCAGTTCCGATTAAAGTTTGATGAGTGAAAGCTGAGCACTTCGTACCCACTGTGAACCATCTCCTATATGTGGAAATTATTTCAGACAGTGGTGAAGGGACAAAAGAGTTTGGTTTCTTTTTTTTCCTTTTAATTTAAGTTGTGATTAAGCCGTGCTGCTTTTGAGCCTAACTTTCTTTAGGTTTTGTGGTGGCCATCAAGGTGATTCCTGAGCTTGCTTAGCAGACACGAGTCCAAATTTCAATCCGGCCGGTTAGGAGACGCAATGAAAACACTCACTGTCTTAGACCCAGTGATTTGCCAAACAAAATAACATTTGCATTCAAAGCTAATGCGGTGCCACTCTCTCTTTTCTTTTTCTTTCACCTAAAGTATTTTATTCAAATTATTCTTCTTTTGGAATCACTAAGACACAAAATATCTCTGTTCTTGCAAAAGCTTAGAATTCCCCATTTTTTTCCCTTATTTGATTTATACTGCTGTGTGAATATACATTATTTAATATGTTGCTGGCAAATTTTCAGCAAAAAGCTAAGTAGGGTCAATATGTTAACCCATACTTTTTTAGGGAAACAAGACTGAAAAGCTAAAAATCAATCGAGAACCCAAAGGCAACTTTGTTACGATAACATAGAAATATGTTTACTACCTTAAAATGGCTTTTCTTCATCTAGCTTTCTGAAGCTGAACATTTTGAAGACCATTTCAAAGGAGTGCTGTAAGATTGAATTACAATATTTCTAATTTATACATGTTTTTGTCGGGGGTTTGGAAACGGGAAATAAGTTTTCTTTTGCTAAATTTCTACAATCTATTATCACTTGGGCTGCATAACCTGTCCTGGAATTTCACAATGTTTGCATTTCATTTAATTTTGTGAACATTCGAGAAACCACAGCTTAAGAAACTGCCCATTGTTTCCTGGCTTCTTTTGCCATGTGGCAGGGAACTTGCCTGGCCCTTCTTTTCTACCTGAGATAAAAGTGAGGTTCAATTAGAAAGCAGGCCTCTCTTGTCTAGCTCACAGGCACCCTTCAAGGCAGTGTAGACAAGGACAGTTGGGATGCAGGAAGGAAAGGTAGTAGAAGTCCTCCTCCCCGGCTGGCTAGCGGCAGACCTGACCTTCCGAGCGAATTTTCAAGGTGGGCCCACTCTGCAATCCACAGCACCTACACTTTAAAGGCCCTTGCAAAGGGAAATTATTTTCCTGCCATAGCCCTTATAAAGTATAGACTCCCAATTTATTGCATGCTCCAAAGCAGGCTTGTACTTTATTGGAATTTTAGATGAGTGTGTTTGCCACACTCTTGGTGAGTGGGTATGCCTTTTTTTTTTTTTTTTTTTTTTTTGGATTTTGAACAATGAAAACATTTTTAAACTCATTGAACAAAGATTTCCCCAGCAACAGACCCCCTGCTCAGCAGGTCACCTATCTTTGCGACAGTTTTTCTTTTCCCACGCTAACCCCAGGGCTCATTTGCATAAGGTCTCTGTTGTGACAATTAGTTTCAGGTGAGCTGATTTCTATGCGGCTAGCCCAAGACGATGCACAAACCCTGGGCCTCCCTGATCCTGGTCCTAATTGCGACTGACTGGCACCAGACACAATCATCCTCTTGATTCAGCAAATTGTCCTGCAAGTAGCTTGTTGTGACCCCGCAAAGCACAAATCATATCATGTCAGTCCAGCCTAGTAAACAACGAATAAAATACACTCTGAATGAGCATAATAATGTCTTTTCCATATTTTAGGCATAGTTGACTAAATGAATGCAAATGAAAGCAACAGTCTTTTAATTTTTTTTTTTTTTTTTTTTTGGTTGAGAGTGGTATTGTGGCTCCTCAGAAAAACTTTTTAGAAAATGGGACTGCCCCCCACATTTAAATTCCATGGCTCTATAACCCTGTCACCTGGGAGAAAGTCCCCAGGTAAAATAACTGGCTGCTTTCAAATTTCTCTTAGCTTTGTTGTTGTGGAAATAAGTAAATGCTCTTTCATCATCTCTGAAGCTACAGGGTACATCAATATGCACATTAGCAGGGTTCCCAGTAGTCGCTACTAGACAGAAAAGCATTCGGAGCCAATGAGATTTCGCATCTCTGCATAGCAACCCAAGTTAAGGAAAGACTTTCCTTAATTCTAGGAAGAAAGGGGTGTGTGTGGGGGAAATGAGTGACCTAGCCTTAGGAGGATGTTTAAGGACAATGATTGTTCTTGAAACATTGCCTCCCCCACCCCCAGTCTGTGTGCCGTTCCAAATTTAACTATATTAGGTTACATGTCTTACAAATTCCTTCTACCCTGATAGTCAGGAATTCTGTCT
The DNA here is from genome assembly GCF_024362965.1 of Panthera pardus. NCBI lineage: Eukaryota > Metazoa > Chordata > Mammalia > Carnivora > Felidae > Panthera > Panthera pardus. The sequence goes on along the minus strand of NW_026526655.1, from coordinate 85,837,267 downwards.
GCCATCCTGTTGTCTTACCTAGCTACCTACCTATCACCTCCTTTTTCTCTATATGGTAAGGTTAATAATAAATAAATAAATGAACGAGTCCAATAAGTATTCCAAAAGCCACTTAGCTATGTTTCCTACTCCTGTAAAATAGAGCTTGTCATTAGTAAGGCATTTCTTTTCTTCAGGTGGCTGTATATAAGCAATCGTTTGTACAACATGAAAGATGTATCCATTCATAGCCTGGCTAGACCTAAAGAAGTTTTTCAGATACATAGCTACTTTGGGGAATTTTGTCCCTGATTTCAAACCGGTTTCTAACAAACACAGGATTACTTGTTAGTACTGCAGCACTGTGATTTTGGTTTTCTTTTCAGGCATTTCTATCTTTGAGGTGAAAATCTTGGAAGGGGGTCAGGGATTAGGGAGGGGAAAAGAAAAAGAAAGGAAGAGGAAAGAAGGAAAGGAAGAAGAAAAAAAAGAGATTAGATTAAATTGAATATTGAAGAGAATTGCTTTAAGTTCTTATGAGAGACTTTTTTTTTCTTTTTTGCATTTATGGCAGAGGGATTGCATCCCCACCCACAGGTAAACCAAGGTTCCCCAGGTTGCTCAACCCACTCTTGAGGGGCACAACTGCATGGCCTGAGCACATGGTCCAGGGTGTGTCTGGAAGGGCATATACTAGTTTCCTCCTGTTTCTTATGTTTGTTATGATTTTTAGCCCCATTTTCACAGTGATAAGAAAATTGTATGGCCAAAGGCTTTACATCCACTCAGTTAAAGAGGAAGGGTAGAAATAGTTCCGGGAGAAAAGCCTTCCAAATGCTAGCACCCCATGGAGTACACTCTTAGACCATTCAGAGCAAGAAAGTATCTGAGTCTAGAGAAATGAGTGTCTTGTATCAAGGAAAAGAATTGTTGAGGGATAGACACAATTTCGTTATGAAATACAACCTATAAAAAGTAGATGAAAAATCTGTGTCAAACTAAAAACTCAAGAGATCTTTAGTATAAGCAATGTAAATTAATATCTAGAGTATGTTTTGCCATAAATGTTTGAACATAATTCCCACTTTCTATGAATCATGAATCGATTTAAAAAAACAGTTTCAAAAATGATTGTGACCTCTGGCACCATTGCCACACTCCCGGTGGTACTGTGTCCTTCAGACAGACAGATAATCATCAGGGTTACCTCACCTGGTGGGAAACATGAAAGAGTCAGAAGTTGCTTATTTTTGTAAATTACTTTCCTATGTGAATTGATCATACGGGTAGAATATGAATATGTGAAATACAGTAGGGTCCCCATGTACAGAAAAGAGAAATGAATACACATAGACTTAAATGAAAAAACACAAAGCCTCATTCCTGCTAACAGTGCTTTTAGCATCATAACGGTCTTACTGCCTTCTCTTTTCCAGTTCCCACTTTCTCCTTACCACTTTTGCCTCTATCACCTTGGGGGCTCAGTCCCCTCCCAACAAAACTTAAGTTAGTTTCTTTCCTTTTCTTTTTCCTTTTCCTTCTTTCCTTCCTTCCTTCTTTCTTTCTTTCTTTCTTTCTTTCTTTCTTTCTTTCTTTCTTTCTTTCTTTCTTTCTTTTCCTTTCTTTCCTTTCTTTTTCCTTCCTCCCTTTTTCTTTCTCTGCCCTCCATCCCTCCTTTCTTCCCTCCCTTCCTTCCTCCCTTCCTTCCTACCTCCCTCTTTTCCTTCCTACTTCCCTCTTTTCCTTCCTTCCTTCCTTCCTTCCTTCCTTCCTTCCTTCCTTCCCTCCCTCCCTCCCTCCTTCCCTTCCTTCCTTCCCTCCTTCCCTCCTTCCCTCCCTCTCTCCCTTCCTTCTTTCCTCCCTTCCTCCTTTCCTTCCTTCTTCCCTCCCTCCCTTCCCGTTCTCTCATGAATGGCTCCTTTTCTGCATCATTTCAGTTTGCTGTGACCCCAGTCATGTCATTTTCCCCCTCTACCCACCATGCCTTCTTTCCTCTTAATCATTTCTCTTCCTACCTCTTGAAATCCAAAGACTTCTCTTACTAATTTCTATTCTTTCCTTCTAACCATGTGAATTCCCTTTCCTGCAATTCAAACTTGTTGATGCTGTCTTCACAGAGTTTTGTGATTAAAATTTATTTTCCTTTCAGCTTCTGAATTCCTAAAAACATCCCTTTCTGTGTTTCCATATTTAACCATCCTCCCCTCTCTTCAAGCCTGCTCAGATTTCTGGCCTACAGGCTTTGCTTCCACACTTCCTAAAATTTCCTTCCTCTCTAGTATTTCCCATTTATCTCCTTCCTCTGTGCTGAAGGGCTTCACTTCTTAAATTACTGTACAGTCTCCTTGTCCTGTATTTCTCCTTACATTTCTTCTCATCACTCCATAAAATCTGTTTTATCTTCTACCTTGTTATGTTATAGTTACGCCCCTTATATTTCTATAACCTTCTTCATGTATTATTTATTTTTTTGCCCCCTCTCCATTCCTCTGGATGATTATTTCACTGTAAAACTTTGATCTTAAATTATTCTCTACACTACCTGTGAATTGTGTGTGTGTGTGTGTGTGTGTGTGTGTGTGTTTTACATGCTAGTTTCCCTTAATAAAAATCCAGGATCCAGTTAAGAATAGCTACCAAAAACATTCTTTATGTAACTAAGGAAACATTGAGACAATTCTGCTCATTCATGAGACCAAAACCAAAAATCATTGTTTAGGTAAGATTATCGATCTACCTATCCATCCATCCATCCATCCATCCATCCATCCATTCATCCATCCATCCATCCACCCATGTTAGAAACACAGCTATAGCATGGAAAGCACTAAACGTGGGGCTAGAAACTATAGGCTTGAATACTCGGTCTTTCACAGATACTAGACCAATTTTCCAATAGTCTTCCAACTTTCCTACATCTCAGACTACTCTTTCTACCTTCTGGAATTTTTTTGAAGATCAAATGAGATATTTCTGTCAAAGCACCTTGGACGACATCAAACACTCCATAACCATTAGTTGCGAATGTTACCCTTTGTGTTCAAACTGGATATATCTGGGAAAAAAAGGTTTATAAAAATATGACTTTCTAAATCAAGGATATTTCTTTACTTTTGAAGAGGACACAGTAGTTCCTGGGCCAACATAATTTGCTTGCAATTATGTGAACAGAAAAAGTTCATGAACCCAATATTCAAAATAGAGATTGTAGATGTTGCTTTTAGTGGGAGATGTGGGAACATGCTATGTTAACTGGAGAAGCCTATATTGTTTGCCTTAGGCTTTAAAAAATCAATTTGGGGGTAATTTATAATAGTTATTTAGTTTGCTGGTGGACAACTGTTTGAGGCCAAACCTTTCCTGTGACTATCTTAAAGGCGCCTTTTCTGAGCTATACCTGCCTCCCGTCATCAGATTTCAAAGTAAGAGTTTGTTCCAAATGGCACTGATTTATTTGATCTAAAATTTTTCCAACTTTTATCTGATGCTGGTTATACAGACAAATACCTTAGCATTCTACTGTGGATGTAGAAACCACTACGGATTCCATATATGTTGTAGAGTGAAGCAAATCAGATTTGAAATTATAGAACTTGGAGAGGATTGGGGTCACAACGCCAGGGTCCACACAGACCATGCAGGTGAGGGAGGGTGGCTGATCCTTCTGTCAGGGATCCAGAGAAATTTCCTCTTTCTTTGCAGCCATGTAGGCCAGAGATATTAGATCTTCCGAGTTTCTGGATTTGTGAGTGATTTTCCCAATTTTTAAATATTGGCAACCAACTCAAATGTGTTTAAAATACTTTGTGAGCCAAAGCAAACACATCTGTCAGCCACTAGTTTGCAACCTCTGTCCAGTCTCTACATTTTACAGCTCGGGACATGAGGCCCAAAGAGGTGCTGGTGCTGACCAAGCTGAGACCGGCTGTCAGCTCTGGGAGTGCCAGAAGTCCAAGTTTCCTGACCCAAGTCCAAGAGTCTTCTTGTCATACCAGGTTGTGATCCTAGAACTCCACACATCAATCGGCCTCCTGGGACAGAATCTAGTAGGGGACATGTAGTGTAATCAAGAATGGCTTCTTCTGTACTTTCCCCACCCCCCCTACCTCTTCCTCACCACCACTGTCACTGCTTGATGGTGATGGTGGATGTGGACAATGGGACCAAGTACATAGGCCTTTTCATTCCTTCCTGGCAATTCTCCTGTCATCTCCTCTACCTGCTCTCTGCCATGGACTCTTCTCACCACACTCTATTGTGCCAAGATAGGCTTACTTTTGAAATGGGACTGGAATGGGAACCCACTTAATGCCAGGCTAATGTCAATGCCAGGTGAAACATTTTCTGGGCGCTCTGCCCTGCCTGTACAAGAATTATGAAAACGCCTCACCTAAAAAGCAACTGTCCAATCTTTCCAAAGAAACATAGAAGCAGTAAAACCAGAGTCTTGAGTTCAGAACATGTGACTCCATAGTCCAATAACTCAGCACATACGTGCGGTGGATTTTCTGATTCTAGCCCACTCATTTCTTGGCACATACCACAATTATAACCTGACACTTCAGAGTAGAGAATCACGTAGCCTAAAAATAAGACATCATCTCAGATTGGATCTTGAGAGAAAACTATCAACAACATTCAAAACAGTATCCTGTCCCTAATTTGGAATCAGAAGACTAGGACTGAATTCCTGGTTTTGCCAACTCTGTTTCAATTTCTGCCCAATGAGGGAAGTACCTAAGGGTGAGAAGAGTTGAAATCTCTGGTTCCCTCCAAGTTCTAAAAATATATGGATGCTCTCTAGGGAAAACATTTTGGAAAATTAAATATACATGTCAGACTATGTAATGATTTAAAAACACAAAAGGTTGTACAGATAAAGACTAATTAGTTTTATCATCTAAGTCCAAGTATTTGAAAATTGGGTTGAGACATTTTGAGAATCAAAAATCTGTTAGGACACTTTAGGAAAAATAGATTTGGGCTGTATGAATATGTATCCTGTGCCAGTGTTTGGATGAGTAGGAAAAATAAATAAATAGAGAACTAATCAGTTGAGGTATTCCTTTATGACATAAACTACCTTAAGAAACCATGATATTAGTTATCTAATACTGCCTTTTGTCTCCTGTTCCTTTCGTCTTTGCTTAGGAAAGTAAAAAAGGAATCAATAATTTAAACCATCCTCCTCAAAGAGGAAAAAAATATTTTTGAATTAGTGTTATTTTCCAAAATCCCTGAGTTTTTTTGAGGCTTTGTCTTATGCCCACACTGACATATGTCTTTACCTTATGATATAAGTGGTGCTGCAGATGAACTGAGTAACCTGATGGTCAAGTTTGAGGTGCCCCATCTGAGTTTACAAAACTTTCACAGTTGGCTCAATTGGCTCAAAAGGACTCTTGAAAACAAACACAACATAAACAATAAATAAAACACATCTCCTAAAAAAATTCCTTTGTTGCATTTATCTCTCTCCTCTGACAGAAAATTTCACACTGATCACAAAAATGTAGATATTTTAGCCTTTGTTTCCGGTCTACATGAAAAATAGGTATTTCTATAAGCATGGAGAAAGAAAATGTCAAATAGGATATGAAAAGATTTTTTTGAAAGAAAGAATGTAATGTATCTTCTCAATTGCTTTTTTATAAAATAAGAGAATGGCCATTGAAGTGGAACTTAGCAATTAATTTTATCCACTCCTTATTTCCATGTGTATTCTTTTTAAAACTAAAACTACCTTGATCATGGTTTTGATTACAAATCCCGAAAACAATTATGGAAATGATCTTTAATATAATAATATATTTTACTGAATGTCTCAGCTTTTTCATTCCAACAACTGAAACAGAGACAATTCTTTGCATGTTGAAATGTGTAATTATCATGTATCCAAAAGGGAGGGTGTAATTTTCACATCTGATTACAAGGGAAGGGTGTAAGTGAAGCTGCCTGGGTAAACTTACACTTGTTTACAAAGAGCACTACCTTTGATATTAAAAACTCAAAACATACAAAACACTAAGAAAAATCAAGATTAACATGCACAAAACTAAACACAAAGCTAAGTATTTTTCTTGGCCCCACCACAAAAAATAAAGTCAGTTCTTCTGAACTTATATTGGTTGCCTTACTTCTGATGATTTTTAAGACTCGAACATTATCTTGCAGTCTTGCTGGTGACTATACTATTGAAGTTTAGGAAGCTCCAGCATTCAATTTAATTTAAAGGGAAACTTCAAATTTTTACTATGCTTGTAAACCTATGTGGTCAGTTTTAGAGAACGATTTTCATCTCAACAGAACACATTTTCCTAAATACAATAATTGCTTGCAAGATATGCATTAAAAAAATTTTTTTTAATCTCCCTGCCTTTTTTTTTTTTTAACTTATAATTTACCTTTGATAAGATCAACTTCTGCTCATGTGAACTTATGTTTTGGACATGTAGGAAGAGATAATATCAAGGAAAGCCAGAGCTGTGATGGCAGCTATCACTTAGCAAGGAGATTCAAGATAGATACGAGATCACACAACAGGTAGGAGAAAGAAACTTCCCCGACAGCCAACACATATTAGGAAACACTTTTATATGATATACAATTATGGTCACTAAGTGATTGTGGTAGATTTTTGAAAAGGTTGGCATTGAATATTAAGTATACTTTATATTCCTATTGCATCGCTTAAAACAGGCAAGAAAGGAAAACAGAGAAAGAATAAAAAGAAAGGTTAAGAAATCGATTTAAGAATGGGAGATACAGAGGCACCCGGGTGGCTCAGTAGGTTAAGCATCCGCCTCTTGATTTCAGCTCAGGTCGTGATCTCACGGTTGTGAGATCAAAACCTGTGTTGGGCTCCCACGCTAGGCATGGAGCCCGCTTGAGATTCTCCCTCTCTCTCTGCCCCTCAACCCTGTTCACATGCGTGCTCTCTCTCTCAACAACAACAAAAGGATGGGAGATACAAACCTACATGCTAAATGGAACCCACTACGACATACTTGGTTCTGCATTTAGCCCTACAGTTATATAGAAAGCAATGAGTTTGTTGGAAAGCTATTAAGCAATTGAGTTATACAGATTTTCAAATGCAGGACTAATGGTAAGGCTGATTTTTGGTATACTTCAGAATTTTTTTTTTTTTTTTTTTGTCTTTGGTATCTTGTCAAATCAAACTTGACAAGCAAGAAGTCTGAAAAAAAAAAAGATGCAAGCTACCAAGTGATTAAGATTTAGGAATAATTACAATAAAATAAAAAGCTATTCTGTGAAAAGGAACTAGCCTCTCCATTCTAAATTGGCATGGCCTAAAGCATGTTAGGGATAGCCAGAGCTTATAAGATCTTAGCTATGTTTTCTTTCTATAGGATTTTCTGTTTCCCATTACATCAAAAGGCATAACACCTGACATAATCTCCTTGCTTTTCTACTTCCTGGGGTGTGACTGTTCCCTGAATGCATGGGTGGGAGAGGACGTGGGTGTGTCCAGAGGGAGAAGAGGGTTGAAGGAGCACTGTAGTTTCCAGGTAGTTTAGAGGCTTACCCACCCACCACAACACATCCCTGCACACAGCATACCAATCAATGCTTAGTGCATACCACATTCTTCACTGTGTTGTTAGAGTACATTTGCTTATATTTTGCACAATTTTAATTTAACCATATTGATCAAACTGAACACTCAATAAGACCCTAGGCACCTTAGGCTTATTAAAATTAGTCAACATAAAGCAAGTAAGCAAGGAAGTGATGGAAACTGTTTGGAGATTTAAATACAGTGGAACCCACTTAAATAAATACCTGTTAATGAAATAAATCTATTAAATGAATACATTTTCTCTGAACCAAATCAAAACACATAGAGTATACTCAAGGGGACCTTTAAATGAATACTGCTTAAATGAATAAGCATCTTAAATGGACATGCTTTTCTTAAAAGCCAAGTAGTATTTTCACGTTCTCTAAGGTTAATTAAAGCAAGAAAATCCATGTTGAGGTCCCCCCCTTTTGAACATATTGCCATTCTTTGAAATTAAGCGGAAAGAAATTGCTTAAAATAACATTATTTAAATAATATAATTTTTCTTAAGGCGAATTGCCCATATGTGTGTATGAATGTGTCTATATGTCTGTTGTGGGCATAGGACTCATGGGGGACAAACCCTTGAAACGCTGAGCATATCCATTTGTCCAGAAACTTTCTTATGACAAGGTAAAGCAAAAATATTTTCAATTTTGAACTGCCTTCCACGGTCCTATGTCACAGGGTTATGGACTGGCTACTTTTTAACACATAATTTATTTGCCTTTTTGGGAAGTTCTATTATTTCTCCAGCATGGTTGAAAGGCGTGATTCAAAGAATCAAGTCCCTTACTCTAATGGTGATTTGTAATAAGACGCCAATTGGTACATTTGGGGTGCTCAAAATCATGGTGCTTTTTTTCTTTTAAGATATAAATGCCTCTTTTTTGTGTGTGGTAAAAACCACCTAACATATATCTACCCTATGGACGAATGTTTTGGTACACAGAACAGTATTCTTCAGTATATGTGCATTGTTGTACAGCAGAGCTCCAGAATTTACCAAATGCTTTTTAGCATAAAGTTTATGTTGGGCCACATCTTAACCTGATCAGGTCTCTCTTTCCTCAGAGGGGTTGACCTATGGTGATTACTATCGTGAAAGAAAAAACGTAACACACACTGAAGTCCTAAAATAGTCATACCCTTTAAAAATACAGCGGGCACACAATCCGTAGAAATGTTTCCCAGGCCCCCTTTATCTAGTATTGCCTTTAGAGGGCCTTGTTTATTCATTTTTCCCCCCTGGCCTAATAGAAGATATTAGCTTTTTTCCTCAGCAAAATCACTCCTATCATGAATCAGGCAACTAGTGGTAGACTACTGGCCAGGTTTCACCCCACTAAAATTCTAATCTATACTTTGTCTTTTAGAATTAAGGAGAAAATGCATATCAGCAGAATCTCCTCTCTACTTTATTTCATTTATAAATTACGAGAATGATGCTATTATATATTATTAATTTCTGCTGTTCTCCAACTCTGCTGCAGCAGTGAGCTGCGGATGTTGGAACGGTGTAATTATGTTCTAGTAGGGTAGCCATCCGTTTCCTTTCAAAAATTTACAGGATTCTTAATCACGCTGCTCATTTGGGTGCGCAGCAGCGAGGATGGCGAAACACAAACAGGGCACGTTCGTTTACATAGGAACACCTGCTTAGCATGATAGCAGATGTCAGTCAGTAAGCAGAACACAAAAGGGAAAAATATCAACAACAGCAAACTTGCACCATTTTGATTTGGTGCGGGGGAATCTTTTCAGAAGTGATGGCAACAGTGGACATTCCTTCCGAAACACAAACAGAGTCTCTGAAATTCCCAAGTCTTGTTAAGTGGTTAACAGGTCGTCAGAGAGATAGGGCATTTGCGAGGTTGCATGCCGGTATTGACTCTGACTCTGTTATTTGGAAGAATTACGAAAACTGCCCTGCCTCAGTTTCCTGATTGGTAAGCAGACAAGGGGTTGGATGTTCTAAATTGAAACCTAGTTCCCCCAAGGCGATCGTCATTAGAAGAAATGTAACGGTACTGGCGTGACCCTCACCGTGCCCAGTTCAAATCCCACCGCCATCACTTAGTGGTTTTGTATCATCAGTCAAGTTATTTAACCTTGCTAAGCCACGGCTGGCTGATTTGCAATGCGTGTCGAGAAAATTAAATGAGATAATGTATACAAAGTGCCTGCCACATAGTAAGGGTATAATAAAAGGTGGCTGTATTATGACGACGACGATGATGATGTTTACTACGGCTGCTATCATCATCACTATCATTATTTTATTTTGATCCTTGCAGAACCTTTCCCACTCAACATGTTATTTGTGAAAAGTCTGGAATGACAACCAACTGAAATCTCTTGCTGAGATTATCATAAAACGTGATATTTTTGATGTGTGTAGTTCTGTAAGATTATTATAATGATACCTACTACTGTTATTTTATAGTTAGAGAGCCTGTCATCATTTCCACTACATTTTCTGGGATTTATATCTGAACCATAAAAGAGGTTTTCTGAGCTGTACCCTGCCTGAAAAAGAGCCTCGATGAAAGTGAAGTGCTTTCTAGAACTCCAACACAATAAAATGAGGCTATGGAAAGGAAAAAATGAGAAACCCATCGTCTTCATACGCCCACCCCACGCTTCCAACTCTTGCACCCATTTTTAAAGGACTCTTCGGACGACTCTGGTGTTTTCCCTTCTCACCCTTTCCCCAAAATGGTTAAAATTCAAAATGGAAAACAGCCATCACACATGGGCAATGACTAATTTTCCTAAGGAATTTTAGTATTCGGAATGTGTCTGCTTGTGCAGGCCTGTGCGTTAAAGGCTCCCTGAGTATGCATTGACTTGATACCCAATAATGGCTGCTAAGGAGCCGTTATGTAGTGCCGTGTCAATGATCCGTGCATTGAGGACTCCCTGAGTACGCATTGACACGACAGACCGGAACGGCTCAGAAGAAGCTGTTATGGTCTATCATGCCAATGATGTGCGGATATTGGCAGGGCCTCTGGCCCTTCCGTGGAAATTACGGAGTCTCTGAAGGAACCGGGGCGGGCGCCATGTGGGCGCCATCAGTGAGCTAACAACGGTCCCATCCATCCTCACTTCTCCTTGGGTTTACTTCAAAAAAGTCAGCTTGGAAAACTTGTCCAGTAACTTCAGTGGTCCCACGTTACATCACCAAAACATAAGCAAGAGGTAGAGATATTCTTGCCATTTAGTCTTTTCGTTTCTTCTCAGAGAAAGACACCGATCCTGTTCATATTAAAAGGAGCAGAAGTCAAGGTAACACTTTTTTTTGATTTACAAATATCTCTTTTCTGCTCTATGAATTTCATGTTATACACATATATGGCGCTGGGCAGACTTTGTGGTGGTGGTGGTGGTGGTGGTGATTTTTCTGAGATTGAAACACGGAATCTCTGCAAAGAAAAATTCCTTTTTTATATGTCCTCAGCAGTTGAATAGGTACTCAGAACTTGGCATATAGGAAATGGTTCAAAAAACCTTGGGAAGAGAAGTGCAAGTTCAAGAATAAAGTTTGGATTCACACATGCTTTACCAACTTAAGGCAGTAATTAATTCACTTATGGTATTTACATGCCCCTCTTCAGATACTTATGGAGAACATGGGAATTTTAAATTCACAATTCAGTGCAAAATTTAAAATGATCTTCATTAGAATTTGAAGCTATACTCTAAACTGCTTTATATACTACCAACAGGGAGCCTCATTATGTAGTACTATATTTGGACTACCTTCTTTACATTTTGTAGCTGTAGATTTTGAATGTATTTCTGGTATGCTTGAGCAGAATCAAACAAAGTGTTTTAATCTGCTCTATTAACTAACCAATCCACACAGTTGCATGGCAAACATATAAAGTTAAGAGACCTTCGTGCATCTTCTTTTCTGATATCGTCAAAGGATCATGGAGGAAGAGAGATCTGAGATACCCAAAACAGAATGGTGGTGAAGCCGTGCAGAAATACCAGAGGGGATTACTAGAGGGTGGTGGGAACAAAGAAACAGTCAGGTTAGGCAGAAAATGGCTGGAATGATTGTGATTCGAAGTACAGAAGGTACTTCTACGTGTTCATTTCCTTGAGTAGAAGAAAATAGTCCAATTCACATAATGAAATTTGAAACTGGGTGGAGATATCCACCATTGGTGTGTATTAAATGTTTACTGACTTAACGACAGACAGAAGGAGCAAAGCAAAGGGAAACTCACTAAATGCCAACCATAGGTAAATACTCAGTAAACACAGAAAAGTGGAAGGAAGGGCTGTAACATTAAATACCTACTATGTGCTTGCTACTTCCTATCACCAGTATGTTTTCAAAACAACCCTGGTGCATAGGCATTATGAGAAACGGACACACACGTTGAACGACTTGGTCCCAGTCGCATGGCTAGCGAGAGGTGGACATCAGATTTGAGCCCAGATATCTGAAGCCTAGACTCCCTTGAGCACCCAAACATCCTTTCTATCTGCCTCCCTGACTCACGGATCTTACAGGTGTCACTGAGAATGGTAGAAAGCCAGTTGATTTAAGTATAAACTAAAAAAAGAGAAAAGAAAAGGAAAAAAAAAAAAACCCAAGTATTCAAAATGGCATAGTTGTCACTAAGTGGAGTTCAGGAAATTCTTAAAAGGATGGTAGGGAGTGTAACATAAGTTATCAAAAGCTTTTTCTAGGTATTATGATATACACTAAATCTTTAGTGTACCTGCTGTATTCACTTTCAGAAGATACCTGACCAGAATGGATTCATCTTCATATTAAGTACAGCCTTACTCTAACCAAATGATCATTGTGTCCCATGCACTGAGCTACTCATTGGCGACAGAGAGATGATCAAGACTGCCCTCAAGGTGTTTGCACGTTTGTGAAGAGAGAAACAGGAAACAGAACTGTAAATGCTGTGATAAAGGTCAGTTCAATATATTCTCAGAGGCATATTTTTTAGAGGTCATTGCTCCTCTAAGAAAAAGTACTATGGTTACTTCCTGGAAATGAGGAGGCATAAGACCATGCCAATCACTGTGACTATTTCTTCTCCTTGTTTGTCTTTTAACACTCCCTAAAGACCTGAAAAGGAATAAATACCTCAGCTCAAGGCTATTGTTTCCTCTTTGCAAGAATGTTTCAGCATGGTCCAGAAACTGAACTGCCTGTGTCACAGAACTCCTGGGAGCCTGGTTAGCCATGCTCTGAAACAGTCACAATCAGAATTTATTGAATATCTTCTGGGCTCGAGATACTGCCCTTAGAATTTTGTTCGATACTCCCAATGAGCCTCTAAAACAAGTATCGGGGGCGCCTGCGTGGCTCAGTCAATTCACAGTTGGTGAGTTCGAGCCCTGCATCAGGCTCTGCGCTGACAGGGCAGAACCTGCTTGAGATTATCTCTCTCTTTCTCTCTGCCCCTCCTGTGCTCTCTCCGTCTCTCTCAAAATGAATAAATGAATACAAACTTAAAATAAATATTGGCCTCCATTTTAAGCATTGTGAACTAAAGCTTGGAGAGGTTGAGAAACACGCTCAGGGCCACAGGGAGAGTGAGTGGCAGAATCAGAATTTGGACGCAGATTTGTTTGTGTCTGAATGCTGTGTCCTTTCAGGGTCTTGAATCCCTCAGTCCCTGGGGAGAAAGGAGAACTAGGCTCGCTTCATCATAACTGAATGGATTCAGGAATGTTCTCGGGGCAGGAGTCTGGGGAGCGGAGGTGTGAGCATGAAGAGTAGAGCAGCTCACGTTGGACGTGCTAGTAACACACACAGTAGGGTGTGTCAAAGAAAGCACTGCCTCGCCTCTAAGTGGACCAGTTAGCAGCTTCTACACGCCATCCCTAGCTGTGTAAACCATTTGGGATCCTTAAAAAATATACTGAATTCACATCCCATGCACGTCTCTAATGGCTGTTGTCCAAATCCTATTATCTGGGAACTTAATTTAAAATAGCTGGGTCTTTTTGAATTGTCAAAAATTCTAATAAAACAGGAATATTTCCTACTTGCACCGATCAAATTCTGTGGGGCATCCAAAGCTTAGCTCTTAAATTCTGCCCTTAGATCAGTGAAGAGGGAAAACCTAGACTATTGAAAAGCACAATGCAGATATGAATGTGAACGAATACTTGAATCCCATGCAACCCTATGTGAGAGTCCCCGTTCTGGCTTATTACTGTATCTACTAATAGTCTTTGCCTGTGATAGGAGGTCAGAAGTGTTAACCAAACGGTTTAGTTGAAAACGGAGAAAATGCTAAATTATTGTTCTTCTTTGACAATGTAAATTAATTTCATTGGTAGAAAAGGTAGAAATCTCTAAATTCGTTTCCTTAAATTCTAAGCCCTTTAAGAAAGGTAGACAATGTGGGAATACACAGCTGCACTTTTTTTTTTGAAGGTTACTGTTCCTTTAATGCCCAGCTGGTTCTGAGATGTAATAAAATTGACATATTGATTCCTTTGAATTTACAAATGCCTGTTTCATAAACTCCATCTCCAAAGCCTAGGCATCTTTAGAGCACTGTCATTTTTTTTCTCCAAATGGATCAATTATGTGCCCACGTAATCCTGTTACCTGTGAAATCCATGCATACTTCTCCCATTTGCTGCAGTTCCCAGGCGGACAAACTTGCATTATGTACGCATAAACAAACAGCGCATTTTCCTGATATTAGAGATTGTTTTCAAAGTGAAAGGCAATCTCTTGGGTCCTTAACTAAAAGAAAAAAAAAAAAAAGAGAGAGAGAGAGAGAAGAGCAAAGAAAAAGGAAAGAGAAAGACTGCCTGCTCCTTCAAGCAACCTCAATATATATCTACATACACACAAATGTGTGTGTGTGTATATGTGTGTGTGTGTATACACACACACACACACACACACACATACACACACACACATATATATATATATACGGATTCATATTTACTATTTGCAGTTCCCCCAAATTTAAATTATATAGTTTTGATATGTTTAGACCTTTAACCAATTCAAGGAAGTAAATTCTTCGTTTTAGTTAAACTAGTTCATGAAGATTTATCATTTTTTTTTTTATTGCTGTCTTTTCTCCTTTGTTGACAATTAGCTATTTAAGGGAAAATCATCCCCAGGATACCTTGAGACCATTGAGAAATGGCAGCCCAAAGTGACTTAGGTTAGAAAGTTTGCAGTCATTTTATAGAAAGAACAGTCCTCAGTGTTCGTCATCGGAGCACTTGCCAGTCCCCGGCTCTGAGCCTTCCTTAAACACACAGAGTCCTTTATTGAAACAACCGTAGAAAACACAGAGATTCTGCTTCTACTACATTAGGAGAGAAACGCCTCAGTGAACTAGGAGGTCTTTCCCATGTCTTAAATCTGTAACAGCAAATCGTCTTCCTACACAAGCACATTTCCATGTTCACGTGTGGACACCCTCACCAGTGCACACTGCATAAAGAAGGCTTATGTGTGAATATACACACAGACTATGCCCATAGAATCCACTGCAAATAACCAACAAGCAAACATGCTTTTGTCTACGTGTGAACTCTCTGTGTGAGCAAAGTACCTTGCATGTTCTGCACTGAGATATGAATTCTTGCTTCATTCTTGCAGCCTGTGCTGTATCTGATTTTCCTCACTTCACTGGGCACCCAGCAGTCCAGCCACACCGCACTTGCACTCTACAATTTGTCTCTAAGAGATTCCCCAAATCACAAAACATCTTGTCTGCTGTCCAATGTGCTCCCCATATGCAGAAAAGATGGTCTGAAAAATTGGGTTGTGTTTGGAGCCCTGTGGCCTGGCCCACCGCTGCCATTGTGCGGGGGTGGTTTTGCTGCGTCTTAACCAGATTTGACATGCTGTACAAAGGCAGGCACCTTTGGTCCCATGACACAGCCAAACAGAAAACACAACAAGCAAGCCTGGCAAAGATGTCCCGCATGAATAAAAGCACAACAATTTGTCACATAGTTGTTACAAAATGTTAGCAGCTTTAGGGGCTTGCCATGGGATGCCAGAGATAAGGCAGTGTAAAGAATCTGGAAGTTCGAGGATTGGTGAGTCTTGGGCAATAGGAGAGTTAATTCGGGAAAGGGGGAAAACAGTCATCGCAGAGGGATTATTTTCATTTGCTTCTTCATAAGGCCGAAGAAGGCCTTAATGTCATGAATTAAATCAGCAAGGCCAGTGTTCCAGGGTTTACTAAATTCCACTGTCTTGAAGGGCTGTCTGTTAACCGTCTCTTTCCAAACTCCCAAAGATGTAACACCTTCTGGTGTCAGTTTCTTGAGGATCAGGAATCACGTTTCATTTTCTTTTACAAACTGGCATAATGACGAATGAAAGGAAGAATTGTGAGGATGAAAAATCCTTAGACCCCACTTAGGCTCACCATTCACCCAGCGGAAAGGGAAGCAAATTGCCTCACGTTAACTCTTTTTCAAATGCTGGGTTTCTTTTCCAAATGTCCTTCCACAATTACTTGTACCTGGAAATTCCATGATTCTGGTAACATTTACCCATAAACTTTCTTCCTCACTCCGGGCTCATGTCCTTTCTAAGCCTTAATTTCCTCATCTGTAAAAGGTGTATTAACATGATAGCATCTATTTGATAGAATTGTTGTCAGGGCGACATCAGATGGCATAGGCAAAATTCTTATCCACAGGTCCCAGCACATTACCAGTACTCAATAAATGTTAGATAATATTAGCTTCTACACAGTTGCCAGTGACATTTCACTGGAATACAAATATGATTATGTCATTCTTCTTCTTTAAAAAATGGTTCACAAGCTCACCATCACCTATTTGCTGGATCAGAGCCAGAAACATGGCGTAGGAGCTTCCTCTGCTCCAAGGCTACTTCTGCAGACTCAATTTGAGCTCATCCGTTTGCACACAACCTGAGTTCACACATCTTAGTTGGCTGACAGCACCTGAAGTGGTCTACATTTTCCTCCTCTGATGCCTGTAACTGCCCAGGATGCCCTTCCCTCACTCCCCTGGGTGAAATCAGAGTCATGGGACCCACGCTGCCCTCAAAAGCTGTCTTCCTCCGGAAGTCTGCCCTCCCCACTTGCTCTAAGATCTAGTTATGCCATCTTGTACACTCTGTACTCACTGGGTACAAAGTTCTTTATAACACTCACCACGTTTTTCTCATTTCTTGAGCACCTCCCTCCCCCTTCCCGCTAGACATCAAGCTTCTCAGGGGCTTGGATTCTTTTTTGGACCTGCAGCTTCAAGTATGGCGCCTGCACATTATAGATGCTCAATTAATGCAGCATGAATAAACACTGCAATTTTCTGGTGGGATACCAGAGGCCAAAAAAGCACCTGGTGGGCCTACTTTTTAATTACTTTTGCAACAAAATTTGTTTTTCTTATAATGCAAAACCCAGATTTCGCTGGAGAATGAAGGTAAAAGAAGCCATGAGTGGAAAAAGAAAGTGTGCATTTTTCTTCCATGAACCTGACATCAGCTCTGAAGAGGGAGGGCCTGCTACTAGCCATAGTGGAATGAATCACGTGAGCTCACATGGCAACCTTTGAAAAGAATAAAGGACTTAAAACACCAAATCGCTGGCCAATCTAGTGCTGGTATAGCCACGTAGTTCAGACCTTTTCCGAGCATCTTGGGGAAGCTATTTGGAAGAGGGAGTTTGTATAACAGACATTGTCATTATCATGGCCATGGTTCCATAAAACTAACATAGGTAAAATCTCCCAAGAACTACACGTTGCTCTGTGAACTTGGAACTAAATGTAACAAGTTCAGAAGATTTCTACTGAAAATTTTCCAAAGGGTAGGGCCTGGAGCTCTACTGACATCTGTGATTCTCTAACCTTTGTGACCCCTTGTAAACCCAGAACCAGCACAGCCTGGAGCACGTCATAGTACCTCCCCCATCCCACCACTCTCCTGAAATTTGAGCCGAGCCCCATGTGGCTGAGGATCTTATGTTCACAGGTCCTGAAGGGAATCCTGAGAAGCCAGCCTTTGATGAAGCATGCACTCTCCCTCACCGAAGGTGAACTGACTCAGCTGGAAGATGAAATCGTCCTAGTCACAGTTAGTGGGGGGTAGGAGCTGGTGATCGCAGAGGGATCATGAAGTTAATGGTGACCTTTCAGTTTCCTCCATTTATAGGTCTCATTTTATTTCTACTTGTAATATTAAATGGGAAACAGATTTAAATACGGAAGAAATGATGCCATGCCAATCAGAACAACCAGTTGGGTTATCACCTCGACATTGCACTGTTCTCTTGTATCCAAAAAGTGATGAGGAAGGGTCATGGGTGGGGAGGCCTGATACCAGGTCTGAAATCAGAGGACAGAAGCATACTGTCAGGGAAACAGACTATTCCTTATTTTTTTTGTCTCTCTCCCCTAAATGTCAGGGCTACCCAAAGAATGTCTTCGGAGTGAAATCACTGATTTCTGCCTCAAACAGCAAAGAACCATGGAGAATATTTTACATAAGAGAATCTGATTATTAGATTGATCTGTAACAGTTAACTAAACATATTCTTAGAATGGGCTTTATACAGAGAGATCATTTTACAGAATGCCAAATACAGGAAAGGGATGCTTAAGAAGTCCCTCAAAGTCTCTTTAACTCCACCGGCGGTCAGATATTCAAACCCCATGTTCTCTTCAATTAATTATTAAAATAATTTAAATTCACATTGTTCAGGCAGTAAGCATAAGCATATGAAAGTTAAACTTTGTTCATGAAAAGGAGAGTTTAAAAGCTCAGTGGTTCTTATTCGAAGAATGAAAACATAGTGTAAATAAAAACTTTTACATAGTATCTGAACTATGAATCTACTCGTGTACTAATAGAATGTGCCATCAGCACGCTCAAACTATATTAAGTTGACAGTACGATGCCTTGTTACAAAGTTACATCTTTGTGTGTTAAATGAAGAGATGCTATTAATCAGCAGTAAATTCATTTCTTAGTTCTTATTCTGGAAAAAAAAATTTTTAGTTGTAGCTTTATTCACCAGTTTTGGAGGATTTCAGGCAGATTGAGAAAGATACGGTTTAAGACTCTAAAGTAAATATTGGCCTATTACAACTCTCTGGTTCTTCCTTAGACTCTAACCATAAAACCTCAGGTGTTCTTTAGATTGGTTAATAGTTCTCTATATCTGGACTACCTGTTCCATGAAAAAATTACCTTCCAGGTCCTATTTTATTGATGGGAGCATTGCACAGAAAACCAAATCTACACCAGTCACAACTTCAGGTGTACCATTTTTCACTCCTGCAAGGATTTGGGGCTTGCAATTTGCATTGTTACGTTTCCTAATCTGGGTCTAAAATATGTGCTGCATTGCTTTCAGGAAGTAAAAAACTGATGGATCGTGCCATCTATGGCAGCATTTGTTCAGCATTTGGTGCAAACGGGAGAAAAAAGATACAGAATGCATGGATTGATTTTCAAATTACCTCAATATTTTGAAAACATTTTCACCTGCATGCTGAGAATGCTAAGAATGGCAAGGAAGGCAATTGTGCATTTGCACAGCCTCCACTGCATTCATTTATAAATTACCTCATCACTGACTGAAATTAACACTGATTCTTACAGGCAATTTCTCAATTTCCAATGCTAATTACATTTTTTTTACTTTTAAATTCTGTACCACCTGTTTTGGGCAAGACATCTTAGGCAGCGCGACCGCATTTAATCACAATTTTAATTAACCGCCCTGTAGATGTGAAAAAGAAGCAATTATAATGTAGATGAATGATGATTTTTCTGCATTAAATTGTTTTGTTTCCCTGGTATGTTGATTGTAACACAGCACACAAATACAGTAACTGTACAATTTTTTTCTATTGTAATTTAGTAATTGTTTTTGGAAAACCAGTTTGGGAATGAGTGACTTCATCTGTTTACAAATTGATTGATACTGTTCACTCACTGATTGCTGCAGCGTATATTTTGGTATTGCACAGCCTAGCATAAAATATAATTAGAGATGCACAGGCTTTGCAGCACCATTTTGGAATCTGAAAATCAACTGTAACTGAAGTATGTTTTCCTTGAGCATACTAGTATCAGTTGGGGCTGATGAAATGATAATCAAAACAATGGGCTTTCCAATTCCACCACTAGTAGAAACCCTTGGTTTCAATCTGATAGTCTAATATGGTGAGTTTATGAATTACTCCGTACTAGGCCTGGGAGCTGGGGGCTGGCAAGGCTGAAGCTTGCACAACTCACTCAGATCTGTATCACGAGAAGCGTACCAAGTGAGGTAAGGAAACAATGACGAGAAATAAAGAGTTGCTGCTTTGGCAATGGAAAGATTGTTCCCGACACCCGGGCACAATGCACTGATGTGCTGTACCTCTCGACTATCTCATCTCTACACTGTGATACGATGAGATCGCATTCACGCTCCTGGCTTGCAGATACTGATCATTAAAGCCCTACCTCATTGCAGATACATTCAAAGATCTTATTTATGTGAAACACAGCTCGCTCTTCACTCAGCTAGGAAGGGGAAGGGGGAAAAAGACGGCCATCAATATCTGTTTATTTGAAACCTGATGCTGGCCGATGGCTAGAAGACCTAGGCTTACTATTCTCACATGAATTAGAAATCCCTTCAGGAATGCCCTCTGCTAACATCACATCCACTCCCAATCTCAGGAAAGTTCTCAGTCGATGCACCTCGTTGGTATCACAGGGCTGGTGTCTCCCTCAAATTATCCAATGAATTGTTCTGAAATGTGCTCACTTGGATGAGCCCTGGGCTAGGCCATTTCTGCTGGCCTGGAAAAAAAGGGGAAAGGCCATGCAAGCAATTGTGGATGTTCAAAGGAAACTATTTACGAGATCTCTTCATCTTCCACTTTGCTTCTTTTTACACTCTATTCCTTAGAAGATCCTAAAGCAGGACAGTTCATTAAGAGGGGACAAGCGATGCTGGTTCTAGCCATACGTTTGTTCTAAAATATAGCAAAGATGATGGCTGTATTTAGAGCATTTTACGGATAGAATGTTATGAGTTGGCACAACAAAGCAGATGATGTTGAGCTAGAAGAGGTTGGGGCAGGAGGACTATTTGGATCAGCTTGTATTTGTCTGTCTCCTTTATAAATAGTTGCTAACAAAGTATTAATAGAAAACACCAAACCAATGCCAAAGTTTACTTCATATATTAAGTAAGAATCTGCCCCCATTAATATATTAAAACATCCATTCTTTTGCCAGATTGGAGATTTGCATGTCTAAATCTTGTTCACAACAATGGGATCGAACACAAAATCTCTCATGAAACTAAGAGAAGAGCCCGCATGGCGAGCTATGCTTTTAGCAGGGTGTCTTTTTCATGTACGATATTACACAAAAACTAGCAATAAAAGCT